>NC_043714.1:1503045-1533529 GCF_006229205.1 Suricata suricatta
CGGTGGGCATCCTGCCTCCGCAGCGCGGCTCGCGGGCCCGGCGCGGGCGGGGCGGGGGGCACGCGAGGATGTGGGCGAAGGCGAACCGGCGGGCGGCGTCAAGTCCGGGCAGGACGCCCCGTTAGTCACGCTGCCGCGAAGTGGGCAGCGCCCCGCCTCTCGGTGAGTCAGGCGGCAGGTAAATAAAGAGCTCAGTGTCTACGGGGCTCTGGGCCAGAGCGCTGAGCCCTGTCTGGCTTCCAAACAGATGCTCCCGCGGGTCTCGCTTTAATGATTTCCTCGCGTGAAGCGAGCACCGAGTGTTTAGACAGGTCCGCTGTGGTGTAGACTGACACACAGCTGCAGGCGCACTCTTTCCGGCCATCCGCTCCATCTCCCCACCAGCCTCCACGTCCCCACAAAGCGCATTTTCAGAAGCAGGTGTACTGGGCTGTGGTGGGTACTGGTATCTGCATACCTTTCTCTCCATGCCCCGCCCCACCCAATTTGGAAATGATTAGAGAGGAAAGAGGAGAATGAACCCACTTGTTAGAAAATTAAAGCAAAATGCTTGTCAAATGTACATGATCAAACATATTTTGACGTGGCTGCTAGAAGAGCTCTATAATAACAACGGTTCCTTGTCACACTCCTATGTATTATACCTATATGACGCCCAGAGGACAGTGACTAGGCAGACGTGCGTAGCAATGACACTCTGGATTTCATTGCATATAGCCTTCTGTACAGGGGATGCTGTCTCGGTTCTTCTAGCAAACAGTGGGAAAGATGCCATGTCTGAACATTTCCACCAGCTCTTGAGACTCTGGGGCACTGACGGCGAGCTCCAGAAGAGGTGCTTGCGGTGCTGTGAGCCTGATACTTTTGTCAGTCTTCCCACAGCAGACGTGACTGGGTGGGTCATGAGCCACGGGCACATGAGACGGGGAAGTCGCGAGGGTGACCCTGAAGTGATCAAGCAGGAGTCTGTGTTAGGAACCTGTCTTACCCCAGGAATGTTTAGTTTTTCATGGGACCACATGAGAAGGCAGTGTTTGCAAATGTCATCTGACAACATGCCGTTACCTCTTAGTCTGTGTACGGCTCACAGTGAGCGCGAACTCCTGGGTAGATGAGTGCTGGATGCATTCAGAAAGGTGCTTACTTTTTATTGCTTCCTTTGTGACTGTTGATTTCTGAATAAAAAACCTTCTCCACTCAAGAGAATGAAAAGGAACTCCTAAGCTCATAGAGACACATAGGACTGACTTTAGGTTGAATGCGCTTCCTCAGATAAACCCAGGTTTTCTGCTATTGGCTTGCAGCAAATAGTCCTGGTCTAATCAGAGATCTTCGAGACTCTCTCTTCCTTGATATGCATTTGATAAAGACTGTATATGTGGGCATTTAAGGAGAATATGCCCTTCCCTTATGCTCCACCTGACCTTACGATTTTCTTTCTTTTTTATTATGTGAACTATTACACATTCATTGGCTGTAATAAAAGTGCTTTAAAATAGCGATAATATCCACTGATAATTTTGCTACCGGCTGCTCACTATTGTGTCATATTCGGGGACTCTGTGTCCTTAATGATGAAGAGATCTTTGAAGTATGCATGGCTTCAGCACACCTCTCCGCAGATTATTCCCACATTTTTATTTTTGTTTCACAGATATTCCCTACGATAAGGCCCTATCTTCTTAGCAGCAATTTTGACATGTCCCATGACATTGCCATATTCAATTTTAATGTCCAAATGTACAAAACAAAGTTCCAGGTTTTTTTGTCCAGACAAGAGAGCACTGACTCACCTCCGCTCATGTCTACAAGTTCATCTATAAACTCTAGAAACAATGCAAATACAGTCACAGGAAGACTAGGGTGGAAAGAGAGAAGCAGTCTGGTCCAGGACTCAGGGCGCAGTCTGGTCCAGGACTCAGGGCTCCAAGAGAAGCCCAGTGCAGGGGCTTAGGACCCTGCCCAACAGAAGGAGGCCCAGGTATGGTCCTTCCTTTCTGGATGATACACGCCAGCCCATGGCACATGACAGGACGTCTTTGTAGAACCTTGCTGACATGAGAGACCAGGGGTTAGGCTCTCCTTCCCAATGGCCTAAAACCTCCTTCTTGCCCTTGTGGAAAGCACCAACAGATTAGATGACATCACAGGCTCTTGGTCCCCACAGGACAGAGACCTCTCCCTTGTGGAACCCGTTTCCCCTGCTCGAGGCACTGTGGATCCACTACAATAGCTTCGGGACCCAGAATTCTTTCTACCACCTGGGCACAGCAGGCAACTGGGCGGCCAGGAAGCAGTGGATTCCACCACATCAAGCAGGCACTCATTGGGGGTTAGTTCTCTGGTAGGCTGAATCTGAGACTCCCTTCCTTTCTCAGGGTCAAGGGACAGCTAGGGAGTAGCAGTGGAGCTATCTGGTCCTAGTAACTACTGGCCTGAAGACTGCTCTTTCTCCCAGAGGCCTCAGAACCCCTCCCCTTTCAGAGATCCCACGCTTCTTGCTCTCGGGAGCTCCTTCTGCACCTTTAGCGAGCACCAAAAGGGATAAGTGATGGAGCACCAGTAGCCCCAGACAAACCAACCAGACCAAAATAACACTGCAGGGACTCTGAACCTAAATTGTCACTGGAGCCACAGCCCCCGGAATTACTCAGGACCTACTAGTTATCCTAGAAAGAGTGACTGCCTGTCAAAAATGGAGGATCTGAATAGAACCCAGAGACTCCTAATAATGATAAAAAATATCAGGATGCAATCAAAAGTCACCTGTGAGACAAAGAACCAAGAAAAGTCACAAACAGAATGAGAAAAGATGGTCAACAGAGGCCAATATGAAACTGAATCATATGTGAGGATTAGCTGACAAGAGCTCTAAAGTAGGCATCACAAAAATTCTTTAACATGCAATTAAAATTCTTTTGAAGTGTGCCTGGGTGGTTCAGTTGGTTGAGCATCCGACTTTGGCTCAGGTCATGATCTCATGGTTCGTGGGTTCAAGCCCTGCGTCGGGCTCTGTGCTGACAGCTAGCTCAGAGCCTGGAGCCTGCTTCAGATTCTGTATCTCCCTTTCTCTCTGACCCTCTCCTGCTCAAGCTGTCTCTCTCTGTCTCTCAAAAATAAATAAAAAACATAAAACATTTAAATTGCTTTGAAATAAATGAAAAAATAGAAGTAGAAATTATAGAAGCAAAGAAAGAGGAGTTTCAAGAAAGAACCAAATAAAATTATAAAGCTGAAAAATAGAAGAGCAAAAATAAAAAGACACTGGCTGGGCTCACTAGCAGTGTGGAGATGAGGGTCAACAGAATCACTGCACTGAAGAACAGTCTGAATAAAGGAGAGAAAAATAGTTTAAAAAAAAAAAAGCAGGGTCTCAGGAACCAGGTAGAAAATAGCAAAGGTCTAACATACATTTTATCAGAGACCCAGATGGAGAGAAGTAAGGGAGTGAGGCTGGAGGAACTTCAAATAAATAATGGATGCAGTCATCCCAAATGTGAAAGATGAAAGACATAAAAATTATATTTTCAATAAGCTGAACCAACCTTCAATAGGATGAACCCACGGAAATCCATGCCAATATACGTCTTGGTCGAATGTCTGAAAACTAAAGGCAAATTAAAAAATCTTAAAAGCAGCCAGAGAGAAACACCACTTTGATTGATAGCAAATGTCTTTTCTGAAAACATGGAGGCCAGAAGAAGCGGTACATCCTTTATAAATCCTGAAGGAAAACAGTTGTAAACTATAAATTCTATACCCAGCAAAATCATCTTTCAGGAAAGAGGGAGAGAAGAAAACGTTTGCTGCTGGTGACTCAGCTCTTCAAGAATGAGCATCAGAAGTTCTCTAAGCAGAAAGACTGTGATATGAAGCATTCCTAGAACTTTAGAAAGAAGAACCATGCAATTAGTAGACTCTTCCTATGATTTACTAAGTCATATTTGATGTGTGAGGGAAAATTTATAAAACCATGTGAATCACATTCACTATATGTTGAAGAAATACATAAGAGAATTGTATGGCAAGAGTGAGTGAGCCGAGACATAAAAGGGCACGTAGCTTCTGGACTTCACCAGAGCTGGTAAAATATCGATGCTGGTAGACTATGATAACTTATGTGTGCATATTGTTACAGCAACCACTAAGAAAAACATATGCAACAACGTCCTAAAACTTACCATAAGAAATCAAGCTGGAAGCGATAAACTAGGTTTCATCAAAATTAAGAACTTTTCCTCTGTGAAAGACCCTGCAAAAAAGTGTGATAAAACAGGCTACCAACTTGGAGAAATATTTGCAACAGAGGGTTAGTATTTCAACAAAGCACGAGTGTCCAGTATATATCCACCAAACGATTAACACCTAAAATGTATAAAGAACTCTCAGAACTCAACAGTAATAAGAATAATCCAGTTAGACAATTGGTCAAAGACATGAACACGCCATTTTGATGAAGAGGATATGTAGATGGCAGAATTCATGAAGAATATTTAACATCACTTGCTATTATTGAATGGCAATATTCAATCTACAAACAATATTTGTTTCAATATATTGAAACAAAGCACAGTCACAGGTACCAGGTATTAGGACTAGATTATTTATTTTTCTTTGGGGGGTTCATAATTCAACCCTCAATGAACAGTATGTCATACGCTTCTTTGCCTTTAGAGCAAAAAAATGGTAACAACATCAAGCACTTGTAATGATGGGGAGAAACTGGATCACTCATACATGTACCATTCTAAAATGGTGCAGCCACTCTGAAAAACAGTTTGGCAGTTTCTTATAAAATTGAACATGTAACTGACATAAGTAATAAGCTCTAGAATTTATTTGCTGTGTGACTTTGGACAATTTAGTCAAACACTTAAAATCTTGATGTTCTCATATAAAATGGGCATGATAATATTACTACTTCCTTGGACTATTGTAAAGATTAAATGAGATAATACATATGAGTACTGAGAACAGAGCTGACGTACGGTTTTTCTCAATAGTTTTTTTTGGGTAAACTTTATTAATAGTATTATTATTACTGATTTAATTTAACAGCACATTCCGATCAAAGGCAGTCTAATTTAAGATCTTTCTGAACATATTCTATTTAGTAAGTAAAAGAAAATAAACCTGAATCCTCAAGTAGGTCATTGAGGATTAGTATTAGATATAAAAATTGTGAGGGCAATGAATTCTTGTTTTCATTCATGTATTCAATAAATTTGAACATTCACGTGTTAGCCACCATTCTAGTCTCTGAATATACAGCATTATCTCTTGGAACTTACAAATTTTCTTTTCTTTTCTTTTTTGTTTTGTTTTGGTTTTGGTTATTAGTTTCAGACAGCATATTTGAACATGGGATTTAAAATAGCCTATTTACAGCTAGGTTAGTCATAGTATTTAAATCCACAGGAATTTTATAGTTAATTTTTTGGACTATGCTATATTTCCAGACACACATATGAAATTATCATTTGGTGTGCTTCTATCAGACAAGGGAGTCTTGCAAATGTGGATTTTGAGGGGAATTAGACTGTTTCCAAGTATAATCAGAGTTATGTGACTGAAGAAAAGTATAGATGTTGGGTGCAGCCCCCATTCACTACCCATTGTTAGGAAGTGACCATGCTAGGTCCTGAATGACCAGATTGCCCTGGCTGATAAATGTTGACTATAGGAGAAAGTCACATACTGTATGAGTCAATGCTTATAACATTCATGAAATGACAAATTATAGACATGAAGGACTCCCTGAATTTTTGCTTCATGGCTTTGAAGTTCTATTGTTTGGTGCATATATATATTTTGCATCCATGTATTGATCCCTTTATCAGTCTATTAGTTTCCTAGGGCTGCATAACAAACTTGCACAAACTAGCTGGCCTAAAAGAAGAGAAATATATTTTTTCCAGGTTCTGGGGATTAGAAGTTTGAAACCAAAGTGTTGGCAGGCCCATGCTCCCTCTGAAGGCTACCAGAAAGAATCTTTCTTGGCTTTTCTCCTAATTCTCAAGTGGTTGCCAATGGGTAGAGTTCCTTGCACTGTGCATTTATCAGTTCAGTCTCTGCCTCTGTTGTCACTTGGTGTTCTTCACATGTCTTGGTTTGTGTCTAAATTTCCCTTTTCTGTGGACACCAGTCACAGTGGATTAGATCCTTCCTAATCCAGAAAAGCCATATCTTAAGTTGATTGCACCTGCAAAGATCCTACTTCCAAGTAGGGTCACATTCACAGGTATCCCGCATAAGGACTTGATCATATCTTTTAGGAGGGAGGGGCCAAAATTCAACCCATTATACGCAGCGCGTCATATCTTTCTTTGCCCCTGGTTAAGTGGACGGCAGTAGATGTTAATATGGCCACCCTACTTTTTTCTTGTGCTCTTAATGTTGCGTGATCTATGTTTACCATCCTTTAACTTTCAACAGCCTATGTCATTGTATTTGAAGTGATTTTTTTCTTTTTCTTTTCTTTTTTTGTGGCTAATAACAGTAAAGTTTTGTTTATCGTTCACAGGATATTTTGGCTGTGGGCTGGCTGAGGCGTTGACCCCTGTGTCTTCTTTGGTGTTGGCTCCAGACTGCTGATCGGGACATGTCGTGACCCGGAGCAGAGCCACAGACCTGGAGCAGCAATGGCTCTCAACGCTTCTGCTGGGAGTCGCACACAGCACTTCTCCTCAGGCTCCACTGGCCAAGGCAGGTCGTGTGTGCAGGCAGCAACAAGGGGTTGTTTCTCATCATGCTCACACTGGCTGCAGATCGACTGTGGCTCTGCTCCCCACGTCTTCATTCTAGGGTCCAAGTTGAAAGGAGCAACCCCTATCTGAGACGTGTAGGACACCGCTGCTCTGGACCTCTGATTGCTTCTCTCAAGCTAAAATGTGGTAGAAATGAGAACTTCACACCTTCCTCCCCTCAACGTTTGTGTTCAGATTCTTGGGATACTTCCAGACATCCCAAGAAAATAAGGATAGTTTCCCCATGCAGTGTTCATATGTACCACCTGAGTAATGATGCTATCGGCTCTCTTGAACTCTCTGGGTCCAGTCAGTGGCTAAAGCAGCTTCTCTTTAATGGGGAGCTTTGGTGGGTTCCATGGAGCATCCTTGTGTAGGTGTCTTTCCCTTGGTGTTCCCTTGATAAGGACAGACATAGCCCTGTCTTGGTGAGTGGCTTAATCTTTCTGCAGTGCTGCAGGTAACTGTGGTCCATCTCCAGGCCTTTCTTGCTGAGGCCGCAGGGACCCCACAGACAGCTACTGCACACCACAGAGGAGCGCCCAGAGCAGCTCTCTCACTTGCAGACCTTTCACCTTCTCAGGGGAAGGAAACACGCAACAGCTCTTGGCCTGGTAAATTCCGGGAGCAGGAGGCAAATATTGTTGTATAATTTTTTGTATCCTTTCTCGTCAATTTCTCTCTTTTGATTAAGTGTATTAAGACACTATGAGGTTATTATTGGAATGTTAAGGCTCAACTGGGCCAATTCATTGCTTTCTATTTGTTTCCCTTTCTCATTCCCTAGTTTCTATTTTCTTGACTTTTTGTGGATCACACACTTTTAGGATTCCATTTTTATTTATTTATAGTGTTTTTGAGTATATTGCACATTATAGTTTAATTAGTAGTTGCTTTAGGTATTACCATATACATAATATATCATGTCTACTGGTATCACTCTTTTACCCTTAATGAAGTGTAGAAATCATAGTTCATGTAGGTCCTATCCAGCATCCTCTCAACTTATTTAAATACTTTTTTCTATATACACATGTAGCACCACATCAGATAGTATTACATGTTTTGATTTAAACATTAAATATATTTTAGGAGATTCTATTATGTTTACCACTATCTCACTCATTCCACTGGTTTTCTTTCCCTTCTAAAGTTGTGAGCAATCTGATATATTTTTTTTACTGTTTTGGGAATTCCCTTTCTCTGCTCTTCAAGGACCAGTTTGCTAACAGCAGGCTCTCTTTGTCTTCCTCTGTTGGAGAATACTTCTTTCCCCTACATCGCTGAAGGATATTTTCACTGGGTACTAAATTCATGGCTCATGTTTCTTTTCTTTCTTCCCTTCTTTCTTAGAGAAATAGTGTGTCAATTTCTCCTAGCCTCCATGGTTTCAGGTAAGAAATCTGCTGTCACTTCAGTCAGTGTTCTTCTATGGTAATAAGTAATTCCTTTGGCTGTTATCAACAATTTTTTTCTTTGCCTTTAGTTTTTAGACACTTGAGTATGATATGCACTTGCATGGATCTCCATAGGTTTATTTTGTTGAAGGTTGGCTCAGCTTTTTGAAAATGACTTCATGTCCTTCATCTTTTACATTTGGGAAGTCTGCACCCATTATTTCCTTGAAGCTCTTCCAACTGCTCTTGCTTACTCCTCTCCTTCTGGATCTCTAATGGGATATTGAACATTTGCTATTTTCTGCCTGCTCCCTGAGACTCTCTATTTCCCTGGTGGGAAATGGAAGGTTTGCTCCTTGCTTATTCCTGCTTATTCCTTGCTTATTATCCAAGAAGGGGAATTTGAGTGCCACAGAGAAGAAAGAGTGTGGAATTTCAAATCCCTCTTTGGCCTACTGAAAATGCAAAGGCAGGAGAGAAATGGGGGATGGTTCTCTGCTGGTGTTTGCCCACAACAGAGGACATGTTACCAAAAAGGTTTTCTGTTGTTAGGCCTCCCTCTTCTTGTTTCTTTGGCCAGGAAAATAGGCTTTTCTTGGAAGTCTTCTTGTGCTGCTGGTGATTCTGGATTGGAACTTCTTTAGCATCCAAATATACATTGGATGTTGCTCCTCAAGTGCTGAGCTTCCTAGAATGGCTTCCTTCTTCTTTTAATCTGAGTCTTCATATTCTGTTCTTTGTGTGTGAAGGCTAAGTTTTTTAAGTTGTAGAAGGGTAGGTCTGGTAGGAACAGAACTACTCTAGCTTGAAGTAACTGCAAGTCACCCTTCAATTTATTTTACGAATTCCATTTAACTTTTGATAACTGAATATTCTGCTCTATTACTATGATGTCACTTACAATCAGGTAAGCATACAGTGGTGCTCAATTCTGGCAGGTTTTGCAACTGTGTCAGTACTGCAGTGGAATGGGGGAGCGGGATGGGGAAGCCATCTGTCCACCTGTCTTTATGTGGGTAAAGTACATGTTTCTTCTTTGCAAAGTGCCAGTTGAAGGTGAGATTTCATAAGCCAAGGTAAACAAAGCCCGAATCACAGGATGAAAAGCTCATAGAAACCAAGACTGTAATAGTTTTATAGACAAGTTGAAGCCAGCAAAACGTTAGAATGAAGATAAATAGGAAATGCGGACTTGAGGCGTGGGCATTATCTAATGACTGGAGATGACCACACTTTGTTGGGTTGAGTAAAAGGGAAAATCCACATTCTTCTGTAAGACAGACTTCATGAGCACAGCAGGTCCAAGATATTTAGGAATTAGCAAGAAAAAGAGAGACATTTGCATATGATCCATCTTGTAATTGCACACTGCAGTGCCTGGGCACACATGGTAAAATATAAAATAACTGAATACATGGAGCTTGTGTCCTTAATCTAGCTGTTATCTTTCTCTGGTAGTCACTAGTCACTAGTCCTCTTTAGGTGGAGTGTTGTTAATCTCGCAGGAATTCCTCTTGGTGTTAGAACCAGCCAGTGGCAGCACACATATATCTCTCCTCAAAAGGAAAACTAACGGAAAAAGAAGACACCGATGTGGTAACAGAATGATGCATGCCAGGTTTGTTGAGAGTGTTCTTACCCTGCTTCCACTTTTCAGCAACTTTTTCTATTGAAGTCTTCAGTGATGTTCTTAATTGCCTTAAGTAAGATTTAGTGCAGTCTCAGAACATAAAGAAAGCTCTACTACAGTCTGCTGCTCTGACAGAGTGGTGTTAGGCATGTATAGCCTGGACACAGTCATTTAAACCAAACTTAAGCTTTCATCATGGAACCTTAGGTACAACATCTCTGCTTAAAGTTTTATTTTTTCATATTAATTTTCATATATGCAAAAGGATGCCAACTAAGGTTATTCACTTTGGTGTCATTTAAAAGTCTATTATGTTTTAAAATACAGTACAAGAAGGTAACCAACATTATATACATTATAACATTATATGCATGATACATTATAATGTATAATTATCCACATTATAACATTATCAATATACCTTTAATCTACTTAGCATCTACTGTATTTAAGCTATTGCAATTCTTTTCATATAAAAGTGTGTCTTGCTTGAAAAATCTTTCTCTGAACCCCATGTAGGTCAGCTTAACAGGCTCTATCACAGTTCCTTATTTAATTTCTTCTTGGCACTAATCATCACAGTCTAAATTCATATTATTTATTTATTTTTGTCTTAACATTTTTGGAGTGTGGCTTCTACAATTAGGATGTAAGCTCCATGAGTGTAGCGATGTCACATATGTTTTTATTGGCCTCTCTCTGTGCCTCAAATACTGTCTAACATCCATAAGAACTTCGGTGATAATTGTTGAATTAAATAATCAATCAATAAATTCACCAGTGTATTTTCTAAGGGTAGGCACTATGATCCCATTCAATAGATTGAAACTCTCAGAAGTGTAAAGTGGACATTCTGATGACTTTGGTCATTACCTCAAGGAGGTTGTCAGACCCAAGGAAAGGGAGAGTAGAGAACACTAAAGACAAATGCGTTTTCCATGGCTTAAGTTCCTTACATACAAGTGCATTTGCATATCTGTATCAAATGCTAAATATTTACCCATGCTCCTCCTCGCCACTTTCAAATTACTGTCCCTCTTGCCACTCTTAGTGCTCAGCTTTGAACTTTGCCATCAAACCATTCTATTCCCTCTCCAATCCTTGTTTCAGCAAGCTATAGTCTCTCTATTCATGCACCCTATGCTATGAGTCTTGAAGATTTTTAATCCCTAGCCTATTGCTAATCCTTCTGATGCCACAGCAGTCATCATTGCTGTGGGTTTCAGAATCCTCGCTGATGACTCAAACATTCTGGCTTCTCAGACCCTCTGGTGATCCTGTTTCCACTTTTCATCTGCCACTGACCCCCATATCTAGATCTACTTGATACCTCCCATTATCTCAAGTTCAAGTGCTCTACTCTCCAGCTTCCCGTTTGAAGATTCAAGCCTAAGAATCCCCATTCTGGTCGGTGCCTCTTTGACCCCGCCAGGGTCTAAAATTCACTGACCCTGCTATCTTTCACTCTGACTCAGTGTCTGGATGTCCTCTCCTTGCATAACCAGTTTAATTACTTATTTTTATTCTCTGTCATATTTTATGATTTTATTACTCTCTTTTGTTCTCCACCATCATAATTACTTATTTTTACCCTCTGTCAGTCCCCTTACTCTTTCTCATCTTCATATCACTTTGGCTCACCCCAGCGCCACTTACTCCATGCCTGCACCAGGGCACCTCAGGAAGGCAGGAGGAAAGCACACAGTTGGCAATTTCAGGTGGGTCTGTACTGACTAGAAATTATATGACATTTCTCCAGATGAATATTTTGTACCTTTTTCTCTTTCTTCGAACTCTCGATATCTCATTCTTAGCTTATGACTTTTTACCGAGAAAAGCAAACGTCTACTTGCCTTCACCACTTTACCTACCATTCTGCTTTCACGTGTGTCCCTGTTCCCTTTCTGCCCTGTTGTTGCTGTGGATAAATGTTCATATAAAACAGTAGCCTTTCCACTTATGCACGAGATCTTGTCCTTCCCACACACTCAGTAAAATAATTCCAAAGATTATCTTCTCTTAAATTATCGAATCTTCCCTTACTATTAAGGGAAGACATTATATATATAAAGTCCGTCAGAAGCATGTCGTCATGTCTTCCATCTCAAAAAAAAATCAAAATCAAACTGTCATTTAACCTCATATTACCTTTAGCTACTTTTTGTCCTCTCCTTTGGGTGTCCTTTAAAGAAAAGTCCTAACAGAGTTGTCTGTCTTCATTGTCTCCAATTTCTCCACGCCCGCTTTCAACTCCTCCAATCTAAGTAGCTCGTGTCTGCGTTACCAATAAACCCCACTCAGCAAAATGTAATAGCTAATTCTCAGTTCTCATCTCAGCAAGCCTAGCTGTAACACTTGATACAGGTTATCATGGTCTCCTACTTGAGACATATCTTTCTTTATCTGTCTGGAAAATACTTATGGCAGACTATATTTTCCAGAGATGCCTACAAAAGTATCTCCCATGTGACCCACCTTTTTATGAGGTGAACTTACCACTTTTTCTGTTGAGAGGCCGAGTCTATGCTCCATGCTTGAGAACCCCCACAAGCTTGAGAGTGTTCTAAGCGTGGTATCTGATTGAGGTGGCCCTACATGACTATCGAAGAAGCCATGTGGGCACCTGGCCAATTCAGCCAGCAGATCATGTGACTCTTAATCTCAGGGTCCTGAATGCAAGCTCCACATCGAGCATGAAGCCTACTTAAAACAAACACAAACAAACTATGCTGCTGTGTCTTAGCCATTGGAAGAATGGAGGAAACAAGGTGAATATGTGAGCAGAGTACAGAGTACTGATAGATTGCTTCTGCATACTTACCCTCTCTGACATAAGACTATTGTTATTACTACTCTAGAAATCACCGCTCTATTTTCTCTTCACACAAGAGATAGACTCCACTTTTAACTTGTACCAATAATCAAATGCTGTGTGGTTATACTGCTTTTGTATTGAAGTCATGGGTATATACTCTAGATAAGAAACAAGGCAAAACTATTTTCCAAGAATATACTGAAGGCATTTGGTGACAAATAAGGCCCTTTTCCCTTATTAGTCTCCTTCTTCCTTGTTTTCCATCACCCTGTCTCTGCTTTTGCCCACTTTTCCAATATTTACAGTCAATCCTGTGCCCTCACACCTTTGATGTAAATACTGATTAAAATAGGTCCTCCTTCCTTATGTACTCTTTTCTACTTATTTTTTAGCTTTAATGCTCACTATTATCTTCCAGGAGCTCAGATCTATACGAAGAAGTTAGGAGAGAACTGTTAAGTGTGATGTGGTCATTTTCCCTAAAGAGTTTGTAATCTAGTTGCAGAGAAAAGATGAATGCTGATGAAGAATGGAGGGATGTTGGATCTCTCCTTTATCTTTTTCTTCTGGATTCTTTACTCCCAATTACAACCTACCAGCAAACTATAAACTTCATCAGATTGAAGGCAGGAATCAAGACACACTTTCTGGGAAGAGAACAAAAGCATCACAAAGCATATTGGGCCACAAAATTTTGTCAGGAGATAGTCTTAGTGAGGAGCAGATTTTAAGTTAGCAGGGATTACTCTAGTAGAGACAAGAAAATGGCTTATCATTGGGAAGAATACATTCATTTAAAATCTATGTTTCTGGAGGAATCTGATGAATATATCATTGATTTTCATCATTCATGAATTCTCTATTGAGAATTTGCCTACTCTAAAATTTATTTGTAAGCCTCCAAATTGTTGAGCTTTCATCATCATTGAGGATGTTGGGTGAGTGACAAAACTTTGACTTGACAGACATGTATGTTCCCCTCTGAGGTTAAGACAAGAAGCTCTGCCTTCATGATCCCACTCACCATGCCAACTAGTGTCCTCTTCACAGTCTACTTGGTGTCACATTTTTGTTGGAGATTTTTATTTGTAAAATAACCCCAAAACATAATACTGAGGTGCTGTCTAGTTCCTCAAGTGCAGGGCAGCTGTGAAGTGCCTAACAGAGAAAGTAAGTGCATCAGAAAGCTTTGTTCAGGCATGGGTTATAGTGCTGTTGGTGTGACTACACAAATAATGAATTAGTAGTACATATTAAATAATATTTCTAAACAGGAACACACATAGAGCAAGTATATATTGAAAGACTGATGAAATATCATGACAAGAGACCCATGAGGCTCTAACACCCTGTACTAGCCCTAGAGCAATGGTTCTATTTTCATATATGCATATATACATCAGACACACACACACACACACATCATAGCTAGGGCTCTAAGTCAAGTTTACAAGAAATTCTTTTTTGACATGCAGTGTGTTGGGCATTCACAGGCTAATCATGGACACCATAAGGTAGGTCACATTCAGAAATTAGTTTGAAGCTTAACAATGTCTTTACTTGCCCAAGGAAATGGTAGTGTTGAACCTCAATCTAAGTTCTGTCCAACTACAAAGAATGAACACATTTTTCATCCTTTTTAAGAATCTTCCTTGACTAATAGTTTGGACAAATAATTAGTGGGTTAGCTAGGCCAGCTTGTAATGTCCATTAACAAAGCACAGATTATAGGCAGAATATGAATGTCTACTTTCTAGTCTTTTAAATATAGCTGAACTTCACTCCAAGAGAATGCGTGGTCAGATGTCTCCCTGGATGTCCTTGGAACTCTCTTGGGTAACGTGTTCACTTCTTCTACCTTCTGACTCTTTGATCAGACAATGTTGACCTCTGATGTCACTGTCGTCTCAGACGTTTCCCTTGAACTGGCTCTCGCTACAGGAATTTTACTCTGCGTTAAGGTTCCTGCTGACCACTCCTCGCGGTAGATGCGCCATGGCGTTGCTGCAGGTAAACTCTGGGCAGGGGATTCATGTGTCCTCAGACACTGTCTTCCGTTCCTCCCTGACTCTTCAGTCTTACTTTTTGTTCCCCAGCCTTCTCATTTCCCTCCAGCTTCTCTAACTCACCCCGATGTGGATTTGTTCACCAATTCACAAGCAATGCAGAAAGTCATGTTCATTTGGGTGTTAATAAAAAAAAGAGACTTTATGAACTGCCCACTAAAAAGTATTGGCTATTTTTCCATTTCATGCATAGCTCATTAAACATGCACCCATTATTTATAATTCGTATGACCAATTGTTGTAACTGGTACAAAGCTGTCAGTTTGAAATTTCCTAGAAAAAGGTATTTTGTTTGGTTTATGCTGGAAACATTTATGCTATAAAATAATAGGCCTATGCATTCTAAAAAATTGCCGTATCACATCCGTGGCCAATGCTTGAAAATCACTTTCAGAATTCCTTCAGTAATTCTAATTATTAATCTTGTAGCATTTGTGAGGCACATTTGCTTTAATCATCTAATTTCAGATCTGCCTCCGTCCTTCACGTACCCTTTTCCACCAGAGATGTGGTGTATACCTGTACGTGTGAGCAAAATATACCAAGGCTTTTCCTGTAAGCCCTTGCCTGGCACAGGTGGAAGTACCAACAGTAAGGCGGGGTTTGGAAAGGCTGGAACCTGTGTTTACACCTAATGTATAATTACCAGTCCAGAAGCACTTCAAGTGCATTCCTTACTTAAAGCGTTTTACACCCACTTGTTTGCTGCCAAATGGAAATTTCAGTTGCTGAAGGAGTGACGCTACGGAGCTCCAGAATCTCGTAACACGACAAAGTGAATCATGAGCAGTCACGTGTTTTATGCGCTAGAGGTTTCCTAGAAAAATGCGCTTTGTCTTCGTTTTATAGGAAGGTAGGAACTGCACACCCGTGTTCTAAGATCCGACATGCCCCTCGCTGCGGTGTGTGCAGACCCTTCCAGGGCCCTGGGCTCGCCTGGGGCCTCGAGGAGGAGAGACAAGTGACCGCCCCTCATCACATGCAGGATCATGTGCCAGGTTCCCCGAGTGCATGATCTGTTCGTGTCTGACCTTTTAATTATAAGCATTTGAGTCAAGAACTGCAACATTACACCGTGAATGGCGGAGCCTTCTCACGTCTTGAGTAACGTAAACGGACTTCCCGCAAGTTCTCCGTTTCCAGCTCCTGGCAGCATGTACTTGAACAATTGAAATCTCCTGCAAATGTACAAAAACATTAGGCATTAGGTGATGTTGATTATTGGCATAGAAAAATTGTACTACCCTTCCTGAAGCTGAGGACAATGGATTTTACATCACCCGAATATAGATCACCAGAGAGATAAAGAAAATGTCACTGTGCAGTATAGATGCATTAAAAAATAGTAATGGTAACGGTAATAGTTTTTATTGTGTGCAAGTCACTTTACAAAATGATTGATTCTTGTAATAATTCTGCACAAGAAGTCATAGTAATGCTTATTATACAAATTTGGAAATGAAATTTCAGGGAGATCTAGTTATTTGTTTGATAGCTAATCAGTATTTAAAGCTGTAATTCAAAACCACACATTTCTGACTCCATTTTTTGCTATTCAGCATCCCAACCAGCTCTCCTTCCCCTCATTTCTTCTTGCCTTTCCTCCTTCCCATCAAACCAATCAAGTTTTTTACTGAATTGCTAATGTGATCCAAGCACCACTCCAGACTCTCAAAATAAAAACAGTGAATACCATGTCAACTTACCTCTCAATAAATTCCCACTCTAGGAAAGGACACAGACAGAAAAAACAGTAATTTCGTTAAAATACACAAGTTAACAAAGAAGTAAGAAAGATAAGTAAGTATACAGTCCACGGGGGCCCAAAGCGCATCAGAGATGAACAGAAGACGACCCTCAGGAGGGTTCCAATGGGGACAGCCTGTCAGAAGAGGGGCCAGGAGCAAAGTGGTGGGAAGGTGGGGGTAAGTGTGGCTGCAGAGTGTGAGCGAGGGGCGGTGGGGACAGGCCGAGGGACAGCAAGCCTGGCCCCAGAGTCCCATAGGCCGGTGCGCCTTCCTCGCAGAGTGACTCTTACTACAACGTTTTCCCCTCATATTTCAGTTTATACTGGGGTATAAATAATGGTGCCCATTCCATAGGTTGACATGAAGCTTAAGTGAGTTACTACTTGTCACTCACTTCCAAGAGGGCCAGGCACATGGCATTTTATGCAGTGAGCTTGAATAAAACCACCTTGCCTATGCATGCTGGGAGCAAGCTATTGAGGCTTCGTGGGCCAGCAGATGTCCTCAGACTTGGACCTGGATAAAGGGGAAACCGCTGAAAATTTTATCCACTGGAGGAACGGGGCTGGCTCTGCTTCCCAGAAGATTGCTGTGGTAGCAGCCCGGAGGGAGAGGGGGCTGACGGGAGCGGGTGCACCAGCCCTGCCCAGCGTGCCCTGGGGACACTGCATGCATGGCTATCTTCTTGTCAGTGCCTGGCTTTTCCCAAATGGCCAGTTTAAAGGAGCAGCAGTCATTTGGACGTATAAACTTAAATATACCCTCATTACCAGGTCACATCTCGTACAAATGTGGTTTTATGTGTTTTTCTGAATGTTTGGAAAAGAGAGCTTGCCGTAAGACATCATTTCTCATAGTAGAAACCTCTTGGGAAATGCAGGGCTTAGCAGATTATTCAATTGCACCCAGGCCGAGAAACTAGAAAATTCAGTCATAAAAACTTTCCTTTTGCAGTGACAAATTTCAATGTGAGAAATGTATTTGTAGAATTTTATTTCTTAAGTAAATTACTCTCACATATTGAGAGTACATTGTTCATAAGTTAGTTTCCTGGCCCTGTGGGGCAGCGACCCAGGAGTTTTTCCACATTATTCCCCTTTATGTAGGGACCACTTGGGAAAAAAAACATTAGCATTACCTAAAAATCTTGGTATATATATACCCCACAGAAGTGCATGCACGTGATACTGGAGATTTGTTCAGGAATATTCTGGGCCGCGTTATTTATACTAGCTCCAAACTGGAAGTAAGTCAGACGTCCATTACAGCAAAGTCGATACGTGTGTTGTGGTACGTGTATGCGATGAGCCATAAAAATGCTGAAATAAGGTGAACAATAGCTACATTCAGCATCAGGGTGAGTCACAAAGTTAATGTGGAAGTAAGAAGTCAGATACAAGAAAATATATACACTCTGATTCTATTTATATATAAATAATATAAAGGTTATAAATTATATAAAGGTTAAGAAATTATATAAAGGTCAATAATATAAAGGTTTATAAATTATATAAAGGTTAAGGAAACAGACAAACGTGTTGGAAATCTGCAGAGGGGTGACTTTTGGTGAGAAGGGGGTCGGGGGTCATAGTGATTGGGCGAATCACCGCCGGGCCTCTGGGCTCCTTGCCCCTCCTGATGCGCTCTTGGCCACGTGGGCTCTCACTCCCTTCTACCCTCTCATTGTCCCTCCCTCCCTCACCATCTCCCTGTCCCAATCTCTGTCTACGTCTATATTTATATAGGTCCACGTTTTTTCACTCATCTGTGCCTTATTTCAACATGCCTTTTCAAAAGATGATATTCTAGGGGCACCTGGGTGGCTCAGTTACTAAAGCGTCTGACTTTTGATTTCAGCTCAGGTCATGATCTCAGGGTATGTGCTGGCAGTGTGGAGCCCGCCTCGGATTCTCTCTCCCTCTCTCTGCCCCTCTACTGCTCACATGCCCTTTCTCTCAAAATAAATAGATAAACATTCTAAAAAACAAAATAAAAATGAACAAAAGATAATATTCTAGTGTTTATGCATATTTTTAAGATTGTGAAAAAAAACATATGGAGAATGTTAGAAGATTAGAAAAAATTAGTCATAATTATCAAGCTAAGAGACTATTTCAACATGATATACAGAATAACTCGTCAGGTCTAGAGCAGTCATGGCTCCGTGATTAAATGAGAACTGTAGAGGTGTGATAACACAGCATTGGGCTTCTGCCTCTTTTAATTTTTAGACAACATTCTGAAATAGAATGGGAATACAGTAAACTGCTAGTGCCTCTATTACTTGTTAAGTAAATGGGATAAAAAATACGAAAACTTTCATTGCTCAGAGCTGAGTCATACTGAACTCTTTCAATGTTTGAAAATCCTAGAGGACACGTTAATACAGAGATCTATGATATATGCAATGTGATAGCAAGGCCAGCGGTCTGTGCTCTGTCACTGGTGCATGCTTATCGGCAAGTTTGGGCCTAGCTCTATGTAGTTTTCGACCTAAGCTGAGTTAATCACGTCTAGAAAGGGTAGAAAGATACTCATTTTGTGTAGCCAGTTTTACACACACACACACACACACGCACGAATATAATCTCCAAAAAAAATGCACACACGATTCAAACATGAACGCTTGCAAAGGCACACCAAGATTCAGGCTTTGGAAGAGAAAATAAACCCACAAAGTTTCTAATCAATCCATGCTGGGAAAATGTCAGGTTCACTATAAAAAGTTTTTGTCTCCGAAACAGATTTCACTTTGGAGAGCTCTCAAACACAGTTGATATTATCAGGCTTTTTTTATACCCATTCTGATGGACGGATAATAGTATCTCACTAATTGGTTAGTTTTGTTTGGTTTTGTGTTATTTTTAAAATATTTATTATGGAAATTTAAAAAATTTTTTTTATGTTTTTTTTTTGAGAGACAGAGAGAGACAGCATGAGCAGGGAAGGGTCAGAGAGAGAGGGAGACACAGAATCCAAAGCAGGCTCCAGGCTCTGAGCTGTCAGCACAGAGCCCGATGCAGGGCTCGAACCCACGAACTATGAGATCATAACCTGAGCCGAAGCCGGATGCTTCACAGACTGAGCCACCCAGGCGCCCCTATTATGGAAACTTTTAAACAGACACAAAAAGTAAAGAGAATAGTATAATGAACCTGGTTTACCTAACATGTAGTGTCAACAATTCTCAGTGCAGGGCCCATTTTACTTCCTGTATATCCCTACCTACCTGTTGACCCCCAACGTCATTATGCAGTGTAGTCCACACATAAGAAGTGCCACCCTTGAGCCATGATGTACTACATGCTATAATGTGCCGGAGGCCGTGGTTTTGTTATTTTAAGTAAAATTCTCCAATATGAGTAATTTCAGGTTTATACCCACTTACACGGAAATATAAGTCATAGAACTTTACAAACCTCTAAAAATATTGATTTCTTAACTTTTTTCACATTAATAAAAACTTCTTTTACCATTTCTAATGGTATCCACATATTGTTGATATATTTTTAAAGTTTACTTATCTTTCTGTAGGATAAAAGTAAATCATACACATTTTAGAGCATGAAAATAAATTGTTTCCAGCTCCCTTTGGAAATATCTAGTGTTAGCTATTTATTATGTTTCTTTTCAGATTTTCCTGTGAATATATTTTACATAGTTAAAGTCCTACTTAGTGTTCCAATATTTTTCAAAACTTGGGTAATATCCAAGTTCTTTTTTTTAAAGGAAAAATGTGAGCAACCCATGATTTGCACATTCCCCAGGGGCCAGGGCCTAATTATTTAAAAACTAATTTGAGACTAATTTACTTAAGAAACTGTATTTTTATCCTAGGAGTATATCAAGTCAAAATTCACTTTGACAGAGATGTTTTACAACCCACAAAATATATTTTTAGATTCTAATTAAGAGTGAAGTACATTAGAGTGTTTCAGAACTCCCATCTGCGAGGGATCAACAAGCCCGTTTCGTGAAACACTGGACTATGAGACTGATAATTCATAATCACGGTAGTTAAACTTCATTGGAGCCTTGAACTGGGCCTTCGGTCAAGTCCACGCTTCTCCAGGAGGATAACCCCTAGCAACAGGAAGGCTGAGCTGGAGCCGACCCGGCGGAGGCGGAGGGGACTCCGGAGGGATTTCCAGGCGGGGCCGCCTGAGCTCAGACATGGAGGTGACCGAGGCGCAGAGGAGAGCTGTGAGTTCACGGTGGTGGTCGCCTCCCTAAGGAGAGAGGTCCTAGGTGAGCACGTGGTAATAACAGCCCCCCCTCCGAGGATTTCCATGAGAACAAAGCAAGCCATTTTATTAATGTGTTTCGAGCCATGCGTGGAAATGAGCACATCTGTTTCTTCCTTATTTTGATGCAGCCGCTCACACTCACGGTTGCGTCCATGTTTGCTGAACCGATAGACGAGTGCAGCACGCGGTCCGACTTCCTCCGGTGTGCAGCCGCACGGGCCGACGCCCCCCACCACGCGGCCAGCAGGCCCCACACACCTGTCCTGCGGGCAGCTGTCCGCTCGCTCCCTCCCTCAAGGGGCGACGGGCGTCCGCCTCGTTCTGACTGCTGCTGTTTGTCTCCGCGCCCTCGTTCTTAAGTGAGCCCGTCATGCGAGGGCACCAAGCACGACTGTCACCGAAACGAGTGCTGGGCAACGAGACCACATGCACCGCCCGCGCCGAGTGCATCTGAAGAGTTCTGAGGGTTTACAGAAATTGCTTTCGGTCATATAAATCCGGAATGTGTGGGTCTGGGGTGGGTAAGGAAGATTTGATGACCATACTTGTAATTTGTGGCCGAATGAACTGGCACCACCTGTGCTGAGGGTCCCGTTGGTGCGGAGTCGTTGATGTGGCTGCTTCCCAGCTCAGCTCTCAAGTTCAGATGCTGTGAGTCAGTGTGTGGGTGAGCAGGAGAGCACAGGCGTTCGCCTTCTGAGCTCAGACCCAGGAAAGCCTCCGCCGGAGCTCAGGGGTGTAACCCTCAGTGCAGGAGGCTGCAGGGAGGGAGCAGGACATTGGTCAGAGACCTTTTCCCCTTGGAGGCAGGTTACTGTATCACTTCTAAATTAAGCCTATGGCTATATTTGGTAATGCAAAATGTCAGGCTGGAGAATAAGCAACTTACTTTATGCAAACAGATTAGCATATCATGTATACAGTTAGGCCTTTGCTGTTTCCGGGCTTGGGGCCCAGCACAAAGCTCACCCACCACTGTCTGATAGGGTGCTGTGGCCAGGTCCCATCATCTTTTTGGGGACAAAAACCCTAGTCTGAACACTACATTCTGAATCTTTTTCAAGGCTGTTTGTTTCTGGAGACTTTAAAAAGGCCTTCTGGTAGCTCATTGGGGTAATTTAATGTAAAATGCTGTCAGAATGCGTAGCAAGGCTCATTCTGTCCACGGGTAGTCCTACTCTTGGGAGTGAAAGACGTGCCTGGCAAACAACATGGTCATTGTAAGCGGGGCCTCCTTTAGGGCCTCCTTCGGGGCCCTCTGGGGCTGTGCGGCGGGGGGATGATGACCACTGGTCACACGGTGATAATTGAATTGGTTCCACTCACTGGTCACAGTGGCACATGCTGGTCAGTCATGCCCCAGGCGGCAGGCATGGGGAGTTAAGGGCACCCAGGCCTGCATGCATTATCTCTTGTCTTTGTGAGGGCGGCCGTTCCAATGGTGGGAATGTACATTGGTACAACGATGGAAAACAGTGTGGAAAGAACTCGCCAAAAATTAAAATAAGTTCTATCATCTTTTCTGGGCACAAAAACCCTAGTTTGAACACTATATTCCTAATCATTTTCAAGGTTGTTTACTTCTGGAACTTTACAAAGATCCTCAGTTAGTTCCTAGGGTAATCTGATGTAAGTGGTGTGAGTAGAATCCGTAGCAAGGTTTGTTCTGTCCACAGGTTTCTTTTCTTTTTATTTTTAAATAATGTTTTATTTATTTTAGAGAGAGAGAGCAGGGGAGGGGCAGAGAGAGAGGGAGACACAGAATCGGAAGCAGCTCCAGGCTCTGAGCTGTCAGCACAGAGCCCGACGCGGGGCCTGAACCCACAAACCACAAGATCACGACCTGAGCTGAAGCCGGACACTCAACCCATTGAGCCACCCAGGCGCTTCTGTCCATGGGTTTCTTTTTCACTTTTGGAAATATATCCAAAGGAAACAAGCAAATAACTCCAAAAATATCTTCACCTTTATGTTCACTGTAGCATTTGTAACAGCCAAAGCAAGGAACCAGTGTCCATCCATTTATACATGGATAAAGAAGTTGTAGCGTCTATATGTGCACATTAGAATATTATTCAGCCATCAAAAATGTGGAAATCTTTCCATCTGTGGCAACATGGATGGACCTTGAAGGCACTACGCTAAATGAAATAAGTCAGAGAAAGACAGATACTGTAGGATCTTATGTGTAGATAGAATCTAAAACAAAAACGAAACAAAACCCCGAACTCCTAGACAAAGAAATCAGACTTGTGGTTACCAGAGTCAGGAGACGGGAAGAGGGGGAACCAGACAGGCTTGCCAGCGGCCGCCTCCAGCACAGGGCATTTGCCCCCAAGGCTGACTTTGAGCTGTACCAACTCCCCCTGGCCCCACTGAACTCAGCAACTGCCTGATCTGCTGGCTCCGTCTTTTCATAGATGAGGAAGGTACAGTTTCTGGGTGAATCCATGGTCAATGGTGTTTCCAAAGGCAGAGAAGGCCTCACAGGAGAGGAGGGTGTCATGTCCCCTCTGCACACACAGATAGTATTCCCCTTCCGAGAGGCTCTGTGTTCAGGGAACAAGTCGACTTGGGGAAAGGACCCTCGTATTCTCGATCATGGTTCTTGTCCAGATCATGGTCCCTGTCCCCATCATGGTCCCTGTCCTGGTTCCACTAATGACTATGGTCCTGGTGGAGGTTTCTAGGTAGGGAGACAGGAGCGGGCACCACCACGCTCTTCAGGTCCCCAGTCAACGCTTAGAGGGGGACCTCACTAGTCCCTGGGCTCTGTGCCTCTTCCCCATCTGGGCCCAGATCCCAAACCTGGTCCCTGGAAGACACAGAACTCATACAGAGATTTCCTCTGCAGGTGTGTGGATGACTCCTGTAGATCACTGTTGCAGATATACGACTTTAGAATGGCTGGTAAGTGGGGACTGGCCCTCTTTTGGGGCCCATTAACTTCCCTCAAGGGTCTGAGAGCATCGAAAGCCTGAGTTCTTAAGCTGCCAGCTCCTGACTTCCGCAGCTGTTGCCTGTTTTGCTGTGGTGGCCCTGTCCACCATGCTGCTGGGACAGTGAGCGGGGGACACCGCCTTGACTGGATGTGCTAGTGCGGCTTTGCTCCTTAGAGCCAGTGATGCCTTTTCCTTGTTCTTGAGTTTGCTGAGTCTCTTCTGCACAGCTGCTCCCCTTGCTCAGCTGGGGGGATCACCAACCTGGTGGCTCCCCAGGGGGTGGTACCAGAGTCCCGTGGTTTCGGGAAGTGCCCATGCAGGCCAAGAGCTTAAAGATCTTCCAGTAACATGTAGTGGCAAAGCCCTCAGCAATCTTGGAGGTGCCAAAGGTGCCACTACCCCTTGATTTGTGCACGGCCCACATTAAAGCAGCACGGGAAAGGAAGCTTGCTCTTCTGACGGTTTCCAGTCGTCATTGTAGAGAAGACAAGGAGGCTGGCCTAACGCATAGTACATATTCAAACTAGATTGCAGAATCCAAGGCCAGGGAACTCTCTGGAGACTTGGGTGTTATTATTGGAGGAATTCTTTTGCAAAGAGGTTTGGTGTGAAGAGTCATTGAATATTTGCAAATGTGTTGACCTTTCATCACCCTTTTCTCTTTTCTTTTTCTTTTTTGTTTGTCCATGGAGAGATTTTAACTTACTTGTTCATTAAAATGTATAATTCAAAATGAAGTGGAAAAAAACCCCTATCTTTTGGTATCTCTGAACAAAGAAAGATCATTACTAACTATTAACCTAATATATATATAATATAACTAACTATTTGTGTTGAAAAAATGCACATTATAAAGAATAAAAGTAGACACAAGTTGGGATTTTTCCAGTTAGGTAAATAATATATGTTAAATGTAGGGTGAAAATGTCGGAATGGACATGGCGGTCTGTTTTTATAGAACATGAAAGTATAGCACAACTTCCTTTCTAATGATTTTCAGAGACAGAAATTCAGTTGTTATATCATCTTGAGATTTGGGGGGGGTTATGATTTAATCCGTGTCACATGTGACTGTGGAAACATGACATGTGACAACAGGCTGTTGGAGCACTTGGGCATGGCTCCGTGTCTGTGCCGTCACTTACTATCAGCACTTTACAGAGAGCTCACGTCAAAGACGATAAATGGATTGGAAGACAATCTCCAAACTTCTAATGCCTGCTGGAAATAATGCTAGTCAAAAATTTCAGGAAATTACTGAACATTTTTTTCAGAACTAGAATGCAGATAAGAGGGAGGGATATGGCGATAATGATCGTAAATCTCTCCTGAAGTCAGTTTTGATCCTCCTAACATAGAAATGCTCCTCAGGCACTGGCTGCCTCAGGCACATCAGCAGGGTTTTCACATTAGCATGTTAACAACACAGGCACTGTTCAAGGTGAAGGGTTACATACAGAGACTGCCGACCCCAAACCTCCTTTCTGTTTATATATGTCCCTGGCAGGATAGTCAGCCTGTTCATAACTAACAATCCCCCCACCCCAAAAAGAACTACATTACCATGCAAGAATAGCAGTCCTGTAAAAAAATACTGATAGCAATAGGAATCTTCAGAAAACAAATTTTATTTCTTTCAAAGCAATAACTGGCAGTGATTGTGTGTGTATAATTCGTTTCTGAACACTTTTCTCAAAGCAAAATTTAGATTTAGAGACATATCTCCCAGATGGGATGAGCAGTCAACAGGTGCCAAAAACTTCATTATGCTGAAGTTTCAAACTATGGTGGTAACACCTCCCATGAAGAGTTTTTGGGTTTTTTTTTTCTTTTACAGTTAGAATTTTAACATGTTTATCTTTGGCTCAGATATGTTTTAAGAGGGTAAGAAAATATTTCTTAAGCAAATCCAAATATTCACCAATCTAATGGGAAAATGTAAAGGTTAATTAAACCTTCTCCATTTGCATCTGAGGCAAAGCTTTGGTGCATAATTCCTTTTTTAAAAAAATGTTTCCTAGAGATAATTTTCTCCTCTTCCAGCTTGTGTGGGAGGGGACTGTGGCCTTCAGGAGCGTCCTGACCATGACTCTGTGCCCCACGGGGCAGGAGCCAGGACACCACAGGCAGGTATGGGCTCACCCCCTGCCTTTGGTGGTGTCCCAGACTCCACAGGGTACAGAGGTCCAGGGGAAAATGTGAGATCAGCCACCCAAGTCGAATGGAAAATTTCAGGATGTTAGAAAATACGGGACAGTTGATGGCTGAGGTCGTGGCTCAGAATGATGTTTTGGTTTACCTGTTTACCCAAAGCATTTCATCCGTTGCCTAAGAAAAAGAAAAGAAAAAGGAAATGAAAACTCACAAGTAAAAAAAAAAAAAAAAACAGTTGTTAATCTATTTTGACATACAGGATAACGAGTATCATTCTGTAAAATTTATATTCATGGATTTAGCACGATCTGTGTGAGCCATATGACAAATGTCTCTAGAGTTTTTTAAAAATTTTTTCACTCATTGTCTTCGTGTCATTTCTCAGAAATCACTTAAGTGTATATATTTGTCAGGAAATCGAAGCCATTATAGAACTAGAATTAGACTAATAGATGAATGTTTAAATTCATTTGAGAATTTTTTCATTAAAAAATTAATGTTTTTTGTTTATTTTTGAGAGACAGAGAGAGACAGCACTAGCAGGGGAGGGTCAGAGAGAGACGGAGACACAGAATCTGGAGCAGGCTCCGGGCTCTGAGCTGTCAACACAGAGCCTGACACGGGGCTCGAACCCATGAACTGTGAGATTATGACCTGAGCCAAAGCTGGACGCTTAACAGACTGAACCACCCAGGTGCCCCAAGAATTTTTTTCAGAGAGGCAGAGACATCCCTCATTGGTTGATTTGCTTTGCTGCTATGCTTTAAGGTTTTCAAAGAGGTTGATGAGGGTCCCTGGAGAAAATGGAAGAATGTCAGGAGAGGGTTCTCCATTGAATTATTGGTCTACACAGAGACAGAGAGATGATACAACATTTACTCCACTTGACTTCATTTATGGAAAGTTTGACCTAACACATGCTAATCCCTCTGTTCTTTACATCCTCCACTTCCCTCCCATAGGTCCTCTTACATTTGCACCTCTCCACCATCCCAGGCCCTCCTTGGCACTGTCATCCTGTAGATAGTAGTCAAATAGGTCAGGTGGATATTCTCCCCAAGGGTCTTCCCCCAGTGAGTGTGTTTCAAGGGAATGAAGGGAAATGCCAGGGGTTGGCAGCCTAGAATCTATAACAATGTCCATAATCTGAAGATTCCATGTGGTGTTAAAATCTTTAGTGTAAAAACTCCCTAAAGTCTTCCTATGTTAAAGTAAACTTTGAAACTGCTAGAGGGGATACAGTACACCCCATGTGACAGAATTCTGACCAGAAAAAAATCTCTGGGAAACATCTGAAAAGGTTCCTGTTTTCTGGAGCACAGTTTGGAAACAGGAGCCAAGCACTGATTTTCAAACTTGCTCAATGAGTGTCTTGGAGGAAGTTTGAGAAGAAGCAAAGAGGCAGAATTCAGGCCTGTTTCAAGAAGAGTCTTTCTTACTCATTTCTTTTATATATCTGGCTTTTCAATGACTAAGCTTTTCTTTGAAGAAAGGTCTCCTTGACCGAAAAAAAAAAAAAAAGGATTCTAGAAATATTTGTGGATGTTCAAGACTGAATCTCAATGTCAGCTATTTTTTCCCTCTGGCTTTGCTACTCCTCAGACTTTCTTATGGTATTTTTGGAATGAAACCACTTATTCAAACTTGAGCATGAAATCCAAAAGCCAAAAATGTCTGATATTTTTTCCCACAAGTACGTTAGAACCATGAGCAAATGAAAAGACTCCTCTTAGTGGGAGATCACTGTGGTAGCTCAACAGAAGGAAAGAAAGATGAAGGCAGTTCTGTTGATTTATGTGTAAATTCCTCATGTAGTTCATTAGCTGGACACTCTCAGCTGAACGCCAGGCTGTCCTGGGCAGAGGCTGTAGGTCACTGAATCACCACAGTAGTCATCTGCAGGGTAGGGGAGCTGCATTCCAGGCATTTGCTCCAGTTATGTGGACTTCTACAAAACTGCATTGCTGTCCCTAGATAAAGGAGACACATTAAAAATTGTGATCTTTAATCACAATTGCCCAAGAAGACAAGCAATCAAATATGAAATTGAAAAAACAAACAATGATTCTGAGTATCAGCTTGTGACCTTACATTTATACTGCATACAGACCAAATACATGCGTCATTAAGTACAAGTCTAAATTATGATTTAGATTGAGTAGGTGAAAAACTATAGAGGCTGATAAATGGGCCTGGATAGGGTCCCATGGCTGTATTGGCCCCTACTGTCCACAGCTCAAGATCTCCCAGGAGCCCTCACTGGGGTGGGACAAGCATATTTGGAAGGATACTTAAGGAAACTCCTGGTAGAATGCTATAAAATCTGTTTCCTGACCTTTTTTTTTCTTTTTCCTTTTTCTAGTCTTTTCTAAAAACCTTTTTTAGTTACAATACTCTATAACTTGCTCTGGGCAAAATTCTCTCATCGGGCTGTGGGATAAATTCAAAATGAGTAGCAGAAATGACAACTTATCTTTATTTCAACATGGAAATGTGGTTTCTCCAGATGTTTCTAATGTTCCAAATAGGGATTTTCAAAGACTGAACATTGCATCAAGGCAGCCAGCCTAAAGGACTATACACAAATCATGTTGCTTCTGTGTGTGTGTGTGTGAGTGTGTGTGTGTGCAGACACACACACACTCACACACACACAGAGACACACATACACACCATAAATGTAGACAGAGACATAAATCAATCCATAAGTAAAGATCCATCTGAGGATGGATCACAAGTTTTCTTCCTTGACATAGTGACTGATCACAATTAGACACAGATAATAGGCAACTGCCTTATTTGTAGAACTGTTAAGGGTATGAAACAGTCTTCAACAACCCAGAGCACTGAGTGGTGCGTGAGTCACTCTGAAGCGTGGTTTCCAAGACCACAAGAAATCAGAAAGGCAACCTATAAGAAACATCAAAAGCATATACCACACATAGGAAAATCCCATCTATGTCTTCCTCCTCAACATACAGGGGAGAGGAAAAAAGGAAGAGAAAGAGATGCTGAGAGAGAGAGAGGGACAGAAACACAGAGACAAAGAAGTCTCACAAAGTTGGAAATATGGTTTTTGTTAGAATCATTGTTATTGTTGTTTTAATCATGCCTTTAACTTTTCTCTGGGGAGATGTGGAAACAGTGGCCCGAGCATAAGGATTTGAAAAATGTATAAATGTAGTGACATTTCGCCTAACTGCTGCACAGGAAGGGTTATCTGAGTATGCATAGATACACAATGTGAAACATTGTTTCAGCTTTGAGGTGCTTTATAATACCTTTAAATGTTTACAGTAAGAAGTGAAGTTATTCCCACAACCACGTATATCCTGTCTACTTGGGGTCATTCATTCAATAAAAATGTTCTGTTTATCTTTTAGGTCCTGAAATTATGCAAGGCACTAGGGAGTAAAAGTGTGATTTGGTCCCTGACTCTACACTGAAATTTAAAATTCATAGTCTAGTGAGGAGCTAGGGACATAGGCAAACAATTGGAACATAAATTATGTATGGTGTGCAGTGGAAGAGAGATAAGAAACTCTATGTAGGTCTGGGAGAGTCGGGGAGGCTTCTTAAGGAAGGTAGCAGTTGACTGAGATTCTAAGAATCTGTAGGAATTAGGCAGATAGACACAAGCAGAATGGGCACTAGAGGCAGTAGGCACAGTATGTATAAAAATTTGGTTTCGGAGACTAAAAATTCTTCTGTATTTCTGGAGTATGCAAAAATATAAAACAAAATAAGTTATTTATTTATTGAGGAATCAACAAAAGCTTACAGGTTTGAGCTAATATCTTAACATGTACTAAAGTTTCCTTTAGTATTATGTACCAAGAAAATATTTTTTGTTTAAATTACTTTATACATGTGCTGTATTAGAAAGATAGAAAGCCAAAACTCTGGTTGGTGACTTTTTTGCCATCTTTTATCGTGGCTAAAAGAGGAGGGTGGGATTTTCCATGAAGGCAATGCAAAAGCAGATTGCTTATCCACCAATATTATGTTTCCCTTGGAGGTAAGCCAGTGGGCCCGAAATTCTCTCCTATTAATTTTTCCTCCTTCATCAAGGATTCAGCCTAGAGCCACAGCCATACCATAAACTCTTACTCAGAGAGGCTGGGGTTTGGTTGGAATTACTTGAGAGTCTCTACACAGTCCCCAAATAGGCACTTTCTGAATTTGTGAGACCCATCGATCCGCCAGGCAGCCTTTCCCACCCTTTCTCTGTGGGCTTCGGCGTGAGGAGCCCATTGGGGAACAAATTATTTAATGTGGCTAATGAATTGACCATGGTGTTTTTGTGGTAGAAAAGTCAGTTTCCTGAGTTCCCCTTACATATATTTAGAAAAAAGTTGTTTGTAATAAGAAAAAACTAAACAGAACACCAGAAACATCATCTCTTACCTTCTTTATAGTCTTCTGAGTGTTTCCTATATTGACCAAACATAGTCTTGTGATTACTAGGTATAAAAAGGCCAATAAGAACAATATGGACTTTTTTATATGGCTTGCTGAGGTGTTTTGTTTCCTGAGTCCCTCCGTGGATGAGTTAGCTGGATTAGGTTGTGGTTTGGATCCCATTCTCTTGTTTGGTGGGGTCTACGGTTGATGGGTCCAAAAGCCCAGATAATTTTTCTAATTTTTAATTTTCATATTTTTATTTGTTATGCAAAAGAGTAAAACATGGTACCTTATTAAATACAAGTTTGCCTTTTTATCTTTCCTTTTGTAAAGGA
>NC_043714.1:1533629-1548297 GCF_006229205.1 Suricata suricatta
CTTCCCCCTCAACCCTCAGTTCATTCTCAGCATTCAATAGTCTCTCAAGTTCTGCATCCCTCTCTCTCCCCAACTCTCTCTCCCTCCTCCGTTCCCCCTGGTTCTCCATTAGGTTTCTCCTGTTTTCCTGCTAGACCTATGAATGCAAACATATGGTTTCTGTCCTTCTCTGCCTGGCTTACTTCGCTCAGCATGACACCCTCAAGGTCCATCCACTTTCCTACGAAGGGCCATATGTCATTCCCTCTCATTGCCATGCAGTACTCCATCGTGAATATATACCACATCTGCTTGATCCATTCGTCAGCTCATTTTTTAAAACATTTATTTATCTGTTTTGAGAGAAAGAGAGAGAACACGGGCAAGAGAGGGTCAGAGAGGGAGGGAGAACCCTTAGCACCTCTGCACCATCAGCTTGGAGCCCCACGTGGCACCAGAACTGTGAGACGCTGAGCTGAGCCAGAACTGAGAGTCTGCCACCAGGCACCCCACGCTCAGCCGTTTGTTTGTTTGTTCTTAAGTGCTTTTAAATTTCGTGCTACTTTGAATTGAGTTAATACAAAGGTATGGAAGAGTCCATGTTTAGAAACTAATCTGATTACTGTGCAGACCGGCTCTGGAGAGCTACGGCGCCTCGTGTTTGAGTTACACACGCAGGTAGGTGAAGAACTTTCATGATAAAACCTGTGTGCTCAGCACTGACGGGACACTAGCCTCCAAAATCAACTCCCACTCAGGCAGAACAAAAACTTATCTATATTCTACTTAAACGATAAATAGTATTTTCAAGAAAATGCTTTAGTTTGGTTTAGAACTTACATTTTTAAATTTCCTAGATTAAGAATTTTAGACTTCAAGTGATTTAGAATTCAAGTGCTGTAATTCACATAGGGATGAACATAGTCTTATGAAGAGCAAAATTCTATTACTGCATTTTAAAAGTTCTTAAATGTGATCCTTTCATCTTACATGATGTTAAATGTGACACTTTTGAAGAGTGTGCCTGACTGGGGGGAAGGATGACTGTGGTCATGTAATCCAATCTCTGAAGGCAAGCATCTCAGACAAGGAGGTTGTCTCCTTTTGGCTCGGGTTTTCTGGCACCTAAATACGTAAGGACGTTCTCATTCTTGTGGATGACCCCCAGCGGCCACACTCTCACTTGACTTTCAGCAGAAGGGTCTATACGTCCTAGTAACTTATGGCCCTTGTTTGGTGTCTGGCCACAAGGGAGAATTTTGACAGGCAGAATTCATGGGTTTCAGTGGCAATTGGATTTATCAAAACAAAAGTGAAAATCCTATTTCTAATCTTCCTTTTGAACTCAGCTTCAAAATATTTTTCTTTGGGACATCATTTTAACCCTCTTGATTGAATGAAAGTTATTTTGGTTTTAAAAATTACTTGATCTTGGATATAGACCCAGATAATAGGTAAAGGATATAGGGAAAGAATAAAACTTTGGGCATTGAATGTGAGATAAGCAAAGTATTTTGTCCTGTAGTTTTTATTCTTTTTTTTCTGATTTCAGAAGTAATTTATGATTCCTTATAAGTATGTGTGTTATATCAATGCATTATATACAGGGTGAAATTTTCAAAGATCTTTCCAAACTCATTGGATGATGAAGCACTTTTTGAACATTTTAGTGGCTTGTAAGTCTGAAAAACTTCCTTCTGATTTTTTCAGCTTTTTGCATCATTCTAGGTGAAACCATGAAGCTGATGGGCATACTGTATATATACTTTCATCCAGTAGGATAAGATAGTTGATTCTATGATCATATCCATCATAGGTGATTTTATATTAATTCGTGCCAGGGAATACATGACAGAGACTGCTGGTAGACGGGATGTCTTTCTGGTAGACAAAGATAAAATAATGTTTCATTAGGTAAACAGTGCATTTCTTTCTTACAAAAATGTATTGGTATGTATAGATTGAAAACTAGTTTTAGCTTTAAGGAGAAACATATACTGAGGGGTACCTGGGGAGCTCAGTAGGTTAACCACCTGATTCTTGACTTCTGCTCAGGTCATTCTCATGGTTTGTGAGATTGAGCCGCGCATCAGGTGCCATGCTAGGCTTGGGATTCTCTCTCCCTAGCTCCACTGCATGCACTCCTCTGACATGTGCTTATCATAGATTCATGTAGCATCTTTGCCAACAGCCGGACTCAGGAACTGTCCCCACTGCACACAAGATGAGTAAGCACAGCTCTCCCCACTGATAACACTGGTGATAAAACTGCACCTTGAATCTGGGTCCGTCTGATCACAGTCTTCAAACTACACTCTGCACTCACAGAACAAGACCTGGATGGCCCGGGTGCAGTGCAGTTGCATTGATTAGTTCTTTTTAAAAATTGTATCATATATATTTTTATTGCTTACCATTATTTCATTGAGCCCAATAACAATTTTTATAGGACAAATGAAAACGCAGGCCCCTTCTGGTTTAAGATTTGAAACTGAGGAAGAAAAAAAAAAAAAAAGAAGAGTAGCTGCCTTTAAAATCAATCAGGACACCTCCATGGAAAATTCCCTGGGCTGTTTCGCGGTTGGCAGAGTGGAGAAGGGAGCTGGCATCCCGTGAAGAGGCCCACGCCCGGCCCAGGCTGGCCAGCACCCACTGGCAAGAGCTCAGCCCCGGAGTTGTCGAGATTTTCCTAAATTGTAAAAATCTAAAAGTTACATTTTAGAATCGTCTTTTCTTCTAATCCTTCTTTATTGCCTTCTTATTGCCTCAGGAAAGCAGTAACACAAAAGGTCCTTTTACATCTTCTGATTTAAAATGCAGATTCCAAGAGAGGTTTGTCTGGCTTGTTCACAGAGGAGAATCTGTAGGTGATCAGTGTCCATCCGGCAAGTCACAGCCCAATCACACAGACACACTTGCTGATTGTGGCTTATAAAGTCAAGTGTTGGCAAGGCTCTTAATACATTAAGAAAGTTCCCTGTATTCTCACCCAACTTAACTTTATAAAGAAATCATTATAGCTATACAAGCTATAGTTTCTTTCTCTTTTTTTGTTCTTAATTTTTTATCTTTATTTATTTTTGAGAGAGACAGAGTGTGAGCAGAGGAGGGGCAGAGAGAGAGAGAGAGACACAGAATCTGAAGCAGGCTCCAGGCTCCAAGCTGTCATCACGGACCCCCCCATGGGGCTCGAACTCACAGACCTTGAGATCATGACCTGAGCTGAAGTCTGATGCTTAATCGACTGAGCCACCCAGAAGCCCCTCTTTCTCTTTTCAGTACATAAAATAGTTTTCCACTATGCAGGGAAGCCCCCAGCCCACATTCTTTGCACCACTGTATTTTATAGCATATCTTTCCAAACTCTTTGAAGTCCCCTATGTTGTAAAATAATTTGTTAAAGGAATTTATAAAGAATTTAGATCCTATAAACAATTTGTGCTTTTTCCCTTTATGTTTTCTTCACTAAGAGGTCATATTCAAAACTCCTTTGCATTGAGTGCTTACTACAGTGACTAAGTGGCAAAGAGTCCAATGCAATGAATAGTAGTATAAAAGAGAAGGATTCTAAACCGGCACACAGCTCACGATTTATAGCTCATCACTAACTGTGACAGTGGGGTCTCAGCGCCCTGCCCCATCCTCCCATGGCTACGGTTCTGTCCTGCTCAGAGTGTGGTCCCAGACCAGCTGTAGCAGCCTCACCTGGAACCATGCTAGAAAGTCAGTCTTAGGTCCACTGCAAATCTTCTAATTCAAAACCCAGCAATTTGTGTTTTAGCCAAGCTTCTAGCTGATTCCGACATTCTCTGAAGTTTCAGAGCCACTGATGCAACCCCATACTTGCAAAACTGTTTTCTTTTCCCCTCACCCTTGGCCTCTGAAGCGTCCCTTCTGCTCTCTGGTGGCACTGAGGCCGCTTCCAGCCACCTAATCCCCGCTGCTGGAGGGACATGGGCTTGGCTTCTCTATGTCTGCTTCCATGCTCAGAACATGAGACTGGAAGTGTCTTCAGTCTCTGCTCGGTTAGGGAGGATCACGGACATAATCCTCATTCTTGCTGCAGTGGACAGGTGGGAAGGGAACCACCAGTCACTGAGGCTTGCATTGTTGTGTTGGCCTGCACTCAGAAGAACGTCTTTATCTGGGCACAGAGGACGTACGATTATGACCAGCTTGCTCCTGAACTGGATGAGCCCCAGCACTGCACTGGAACAGCACGTCAGAAGGACAGAAGCACATGGCTCCACGGGCAAGCAGGTATCTACTGCCTGTCGGCCAGCCTGTGCTGCCTCCCCTCCTAGCAGGGCAGCTAGGTCTCTTAGCAAACATCCAGAGAGGTGATTACCATGTCCAAATAAAGCATCAGATTAAGCAAGACCAGGCTAATCGAACTTGACAGGTGGCCACGTGAAAAGGAAGTCCATGCTTGTCTAGTGTTGACACCTAGATGCCAACTTGATGATTTACGGCATTTTGTACTGTGTTGCCCCCAAAGGACTTAAACTGTTTCTTACCTATTTGGTGAATTCCTGCTGAATTCCCTTCATTATAATCCAAATCTTTGTTTCATTTAGATTTTGTACACTTAGGATATGGTGATTTCCATTTAGCATGATTTTAAAATAGACTTACTTATAAAATAAGAGACTATGATGTCATAAGTACATTGTCAATAATGTGAAATAACATCACTAAATTGTTCTATAGTATAAGAAATAAGTCAATCCTTCAAGAAAACAAATAAAATGACACTTACCTTAGTAATCAATTACGCTTTATTGCATTTTGAATAGCCTCCACGGTTATAGAACGGGAACACTCCAAAGCGAGGGGGAAGTCCTGGTGACCCCAGGCCGCTCACTCCCAGGTGGGGGCTCCACACGGGGAGAGGCGAGGCCAGGAACTCGAGGCGACAGTGCTCCCCCACCAGAGGCTCTGCTTGTAAAGCGAGGGTGTTGGTCTGATAAAGTGAGTTCCTGTCTCCACCACCTACCATAAAGCAGTGGCTCAGAGATCTTCCCCAAGGCAAGCCGTAAGGACAGAAAATTTCCAGACTCTGTCCACGACGTTATTAGAAACAGAGTGTACGGACGGCCAAGCCTAAGGGTACTCTCCAAATCATCCAGTGGATTTTAGTGGTAAGCGATTAACAGGAGACTGACCGCTTCACGAGAGCAGTAAGCTAAGCTAGTTTACAGAAAGAACCTCAGAAAAAGGCAGGCGTGAGCAACTCACCTGGGAGGGAGGTGAACCTCAAAGACCAGTTGGACAAACTGTCCTTGAAGAGGGTCCTGCATGTAAACTGTGGAGCATTTATATCCCGGGGCGTTGTCAAAAGGGGCAGAACGACCATCCAGCCACCAGTGGAACCCCACATATGGGTGTGACACCAAGGAAAGCAGACGCTGACGGAAAGATGAAGGAAGGAGATGGCCGAAGAGAGCGCTACCGAGGCCGCGGCTACCCCGGGGTGACTGTGTCGACGCCCAGGCTGCACAAACTGAGAAACAACATCAGGGGCTCACACGCACACACACACACACACACGCACGGGTGCGCACACACACACACACACACACACGGGTGCACACACACACACACACACACGGGTGCACACACACACACACGGGTGCGCACACACACACACACACACGGGTGCACACACACACACACGGGTGCACACACACACACACACACGGGTGCACACACACACACACACACGGGTGCACACACACAAGACTGAGAGAGACAAAGAGAAGATTCACTTGTCATCAGTTCAGAGAAAATAATTGTCTTCTAAGAATCCTTATTTTTAACATCACAGAAATAATAATAAATAAAATTATTAAAATAAATGACATGAAAAAAATTAACCAAAGAGCTGGAGGAAAAAAAATACATCAGATAACTTCCACTTGGTAAAATGTTAAGTATTTTTAAAAGATAATAGTGCAGGAAAAGTGCAAGCAGCTTGCTTGCCCAATGTGGCCATAGACATCCTTGAACGAAGCCCAGGAACTGTTCAGAGAGCCCGACCTGATGCCAACACGGGGGCCTGCAGATCCTGAGGGACGGCGGGGGGGGGGGGGGGGGCAGAGGCCTCTCAGCAGTCGCCTCCGCCATCACAGTCAGCCTCGTCAATGTGGGTAGTCCTTCCAGCTCAGACTAAAATTACATTTTTTAAAACAAAATTTTAAGTAGGCTCATACCCAGCATAGAGCCCAATGTGGGGCCTGAACTCATGACCCTGAGAGTGAGACCTGAACTGAGACCAAGAATTGGATGCTCAACCCCCTGAGCCACCACAGCACCCCTGAAGTGATTCTCTGGAGTGAGGAGGGAAAAGTCTCCTTGGTGTGAGGACTATAAAGAGCTATCATGTTGGGTGAGGAGTGACCAAGACTGGAGACCCACTCTGAAACTTGGAGCAGAAATTCAAAAACAAATGCGTGGCCAGGTCACCTTGTTGGGCAGATCAGGGATCATGGCATTGGGTGACTTCTAAGGAGCAGAGAGGACACATTTGATGGAAACGTGTCTGGTCCTGCCTCTCCCTGCCGCTGCCCTCAGTGAGGCAGACCTGGAGTGCAAGCACGTTCCAGACCCCACCTGCTGCTACATGGATGCCCTCCAGACATTCTGGGTTACTTCAGATGAGGAATTCAGGTCGGTTAGGGATAAGGGCATGGGGCAAAGAGTGGAGCTAAGGGTTAAAGCTTGGTTACTTAGAGTGAGTTATAAGAATCAACAGCACGGACATCTCTCAGGAGTGGACTAGGAATGCGGACTCTCACACTGCTCCCCAGACCCACCGAACCTAGCCCCACAGGTGATCCTGTGCACACTGAGACCTAGCAAGCCTGAGACTGTGATAGGACCTCAGAGCCTACACCTTAGTGACACTGTGTACGGCTAAAGGCAAGAGCCGCTTTTACTGTCCTTTCTGACGAATCTAAAGCAAAGTGTTAACCCAATACAGGAAAATTTTAAACTTCCTACACGTGTAATGGACAAATAGGCAGACACACTGGATCTCATAGAAAATATAATTGTCATCCATTTTCTTTGTAAGGGAACGTGGCACTTTTTTATTTCAATCCATTCCTTAGAATTAAATACAGCTACCTCCTAACTGTGTGGTAGAAGAAATGGAGCAAGTGTGCTTCCTACCTGGGATGGAGTAATTCCAGCCCCAGAGTGAATTAGTGGAGAAAGGCCCCCGTCTCAACAGCCGAGACGTGTGAATGACTGGTGCATGTCTCTGGCCAGTGTCCAAGAAGACTGCGTAGTGATAATTCAGAGAGCCTTACCATGGTCTCTGCAAACTTCCAAAAGAACTGGCTCAGTGGCCTGAACTACTGTCCTAAGCAGAAGGGCTTAGTTAAATGAGCTGGTACGCAGAGTACATGAGTGTCCGTCCTGAGTTCACAGCCGCTCTCTCACTCGCTGCTAGAAATACCTCCCCGGCCCCTCTGGAGTTGGTGGACAGGGATCTGCTGCCGCTTCCTCAGCGAGCCTGTCATTGTCCGGGGGTCTGGCTAGGCGCCACGACGGAAGAGTTGCCATGCCATGCGTGTTCTCGTTCACATGCACACTTTCCACAAAGTAACTATTGCTTCCTGGAGGGCTGAGGGGCTGAATCTAACTTTAGCCAGAGATTTACTCCTCTGGTCGCAGAGTCTCCACGTTGATTGCCAGAGATTAGAGTTTCCCCTCCAGATGTATCCATGTCAGGTAAAGGGAATGCTTTCCTGTTTCATCTGCCTCTGGTGAGAAGACAAGAATGATAGAAAAGTCATCTTATTTGAGACTTGTTGCTTTCCTGCATGACAAAACACTGATTCTCAGATTGCTTTTTCTCAAAATGTTTCCCATATCTAAAGTAGGGACAATTTCTTGGATGTGGATTTTAGCCAGGGAAGCCTTAAACTTTTCAAAATTATAATTGCCTCATTACACCACAGTGTCCACATTTTAGTGGTGAAAGAAATGACTGTTTAGCTTGGAAGACTTTTTAGGCGAGGAAGATAAAAGCGGGGTGAAGAGTGTGTGTGTGCGGGAGGAACCGTGTCCTTCAGAAGATGAAGTGTTAATGGAAAGAGGATGGAGACCAGCTGCCTTCCGTCTCCACAGAGAGCCGACCAGAGGAAATGGGCTCACAGGCACCAGGAGAGCTAGGGGGGCTGGAGGCAGGCGGGTCGTGACAGGGAAGGTCAGTCCTGGAGGAAGTAGAGCCAACCGGATTTCTAGAAGGAAATTGGGAAACGGCCCTAAAGACTGTTGTATGTAATTGCACAATTCCTGAATAATGATAGTTCCTAAATTCACCCTTAAAATATTTAATTTCAGGGCACATTATCGTTGTTCTTTTCAACAGCCCTCCCGAAATGCCTACAACTTATAAATCCCCGAGCAGAGTGTAGTTCAACGGCCTCTCCAATTCCCTTGGTGCAGTGGAAGAAGTAGGGTCTTTGAGGCCAGAAGAATATGGGTTTGATTCAGTTTTCCAGCTTTTACTCTGTTACCTTAGCTCCATTATCCAAACTCTCTGAATTTAGTCTCCTTATCTGTGAAATACCAACTTTAGAGAGAATCTTTTCCCATTGAAGCTGACGTCGGTAGATTTCCTAGTACGAGAGTGGGCACCTGGGAGGCACTTAATAATAACCCTGAGCACCTGATAGCATCTACAAGACCTCCTTGTGCGAAGGACCGTGTAGTATACTTACTTGTGATGCTCCAGAGAGCCTATTCTTATCTTACACTCAGAAAACATAGACACCGAAGGGTTAGATAAGTTGCATAAAGACATAAAGCCAGTCAGTGGGAGGCAGTGATTCAGTGAGCACGTATGTTGCCTTTAGAAGCTGCTGCTCTTTTTACTAGACCACACTGTCCTATATTATAGGAAACAAATGAAGGATACAGAGGATGGTTATCAGCATATATGTCTATTATTAAAATCCAGCTTCCACAGCTCGGGCTCCCAGCAGCCCTAACGAACCTGGCCTGCGTGCACCATACGGGGCCCTCCACGTTTTTGGAGCATCTAACCTGGTGCAGGAGGCTGGCATCACTGAATTAGGAAACACACTATGGGGCGCCTGCGGGGCTCAATCCATTAAGAGTCCAACTTCTGCTCAGGTCATGATTTTGAAGTTTGTGAGTTCGAGCCCCGCATTGGCTCTGTGCTGACAGCTCAGAGCCTGGAGCTGCTTCGGATTCTGTGTCTCCCCCTCTCTCTGCCCCTCTGCTCCTTATGCTCTGTCTCTCTCTCTCTCAATAATAATTTTTTTCAAAAAGGAGACACATTAGCAAATTTGTTTGGAGGTTCCCTCTCAAAAACTACAACACTCTTTGTGATAAAGGGCAATACGTTGGATTTAGTTTAGATCTGCAAGCTATTTTTCACCAATTTCTGTGATTTCATTCATTCGTTTTTTCAACAAACATTTGTTGACGCCTCTGTTCCAGATGATGTGCTGGGCACTGAAAATTTATGCTTAAAGGATGCTCTGCTGGTTCAAAAAAGGAAGGGTGCCACCAAACACCTGCAACATGGCGAGAAGCACAGCATGATAAAGGGCACAACGCTCTCAGAAAGAGCACGTTCGGAAAAACCTTTCAGAGTCAGGAACATTTGAATCAGGTCTTGTGTGGTGCAGAAGATCAGCTATCTAGTCCAAGACCTTGGTACAAACACTAAGATGCTCAACAGGTACTGAGCTGTATTTGCGGAAAATCTTCACATCTGATGTACTGTAAGTCAAAGTCATGTTACCTTAATGAAAGTAAGGTATTTTAATCACGAAGTTAAAATGGTGAGGATAAAGTGGAAATATATTACAACATTACTGTCCGTAATTCTTCACTGAGGAAGTAAACCAAGGAACAGACTCCTCCTTTTAGAAAACTATCCATTTTAAATTTGGGGCACTAAGAAATGACTGGCCTGCAGATCTACACATGAGAGAGGGAGGTGTGGTCGATGTGGCTCCCGGGATGGCCTGGAAGGTGGCTCTGGGAATGCCTGACTCACTCCCGTTTGCCCTCCCGAGACACTTCTACATATCAGCCCGTCTACACTTTCAGGTGGTCGTTTAGTCCCATATACACTAACTAAAGTGGTCTTTTTACAGCCATAGAATAACCCAGTCAAGCTATTAGCCATTTCCTTCACATTGACAAATGGCTGCTGTAAATAATTTTATCCCTGAGATATATGTCCTGAGATATCAAAAAAAAAAAAAAGAGTAGAATGTTCATTTTTTATCTTTTTAGTCAAATGCACACCTTCTCTATGTTGGCTAAAAATGTAAATGTAATATACAGCAGAATGTGTGTGAACATTAAGGGAAGAGTATTGGTATTTTCAGTCACTCGTTAATGGCCTATAATTAATATCTTTGAGATACTAGTTTTGGGTTTATTTGTATCACAAGGACAGTAAAAGGAAAAATAATAATTCTGTAAGCTCTGAGCATCCAAGAAAGAAGGCACTGATGGTAGCAGGAACTACCCTCATAATGGATTTGGAGTTCGGATTCAAACACACTTCGCTAATTGCTGCAGTGCCTGTAATGGTTAGCATTTTTATCTGTGAGTTAGGAGCCCAGCACTTGGTAACCGTGAGCTTGTATATGGAAGGGCTGGTCATGCCACACTGTAAGCACATCTTGGGTTTGGTAAGGGCTTGTTCAGAAAAGCTGTAAAGGGAAACCTTAACTTCCTATTACTTAGCCCTGCTCCCATCAGATCTGCCCCTTCTTTTCTATCACTACATGTGCGAGCTGTTTTGCATAGTTTAATTTTCAAACTTGCATGATTTATGATAAATCCATTTTTTTATTTTTCATGCAGGATTTTTATTTTTTCTCTTACATCTTATTGAATGATATTTCTTCTAAAAATTTTAAACTGTTCCAGTGGCCTATGTGATAATCACTCAATACAATGAGGGATTGTAATTTGATTTCATAAAGCAACATAACAAAGTCATCATAGGTAACAAGTTGTGAAAAGTATTCTCAAGTATTAATAATGTAGATATTTTTAATACTCAGTGTGACTTTTGCTAAGGGATATACTAACAAATTACTACTATCATGATATCTTTTTCAATGTGGCAGTATTTTCTTAAGAGTAAAAAAGTACTGGCAGTATACTTTATTATAATCTAAAACGTAAAATAACACGTGATATTCATAAAAATGCTATTCACTTTTTCTCTTATTAAGAAAAAACAATTTTTTGTATAGCAGTTTGATGCTAATAACGAAGTATATTTTTAGAGGAAAATAGTATACAAACAATAGCTTTAAGTCAAAAACGTTTATTGTAAAAAAGGACCTTTAAAATTGTTTTTTAAAAAAGAAAAACTGATTTCACAAGTCTTCAGGCTGTTTATGGACATCAGCTATAGACAACATCTCACTTTCATACAAAACGCATTCAGTCACATAAAAATAAACACAAATGTACATGGACTCGTCCTCTACACAGTCGCTTTAAGAAGGCACTTCGAAGGGTGCTGTGTGGAATGCATCTGTTGCATGCATTTAAAATAGTTTAAGTACATTACTGAGTTTCTAAGAATCCTTTCTTGCACTTATTCCCATCTTTAATTAATTTTAGAAAGTCATTAAAAATTCTCTTAAAAAGTAAGACATGGGGCGTGCACCAGGAATGTTCAAAGCTAGTCTCTCCCTCTTCCCCCAAGGCGCATGCCCTTTATTGGCAAAAACAAAAACAAAAACAAAAACAAAACACTCTTAATACATTCTCTTGTGTTTTGTTCCTGTTCTTTTTTCTCTCTTTCTATGTCTCCTAAAAATACCATTTAAAGCATTACAGGTACTCAAAAAGGCTTTAGTTCAACAATGATAACCAGACACCAGACATGGAATGAAGTAAACTTGGAATACTTTATAAGGCACCTGAGGTAGCGTCTGGCAAAGTCTCTTCCTATAGAAAATTCTATCACAAGCCCCATCACAAAGCAATACTGTTCCTCTCAGTTGAAATGACTTGGCAGCAATGTAAATCTTTGCATTCTTTCTTAGGGAGAAGAGATGCAAAATGTGCTTTTTGCTTCATCTTTTGAAGAGTAAGATTCTTGTCTTTTTCCTCTCAATCTCGCTGTCAGTAAATATAGAGTAATTTTAAATTTCACATGGAAAGGATTAACTTGGAACACATGGATTTCGTGCTCTTGTAGTTGTGTGTGTGTGTGTGTGTGTGTGTGTGTGTGTGTGTGTGTGTGTGTGTCCATACACAATATTTGGTCGGTAAGCACAAGAGAAAATGCCTTTGGACTTTTATTTGGAGTCGGAGTGAAGAAATGCATTCTGTCCGAGTAAACACTGATTGCGTAACTCAGTGTGCTACGCAGCAGCCAGACTCCTCATGTTTGTGCAGAAGAGACATTCGGGAGAAGGTTTTGGAGCAGGCTTTGCACTGGTATTTCTTTACATCCGAGTGGGTCTGCAGATGAGCCCTCAGATTGGACCTGTCGGCAAACGCTCTGTTGCAGTGAGGGCAAGAAAAAGGCTTCTCCCCTGGGGATGGGGTGGGGGGTGAGAAAGAAAGACAGTCAGTGCTTTTAGAGGAAAGGTAAAGTCAGATAAGGTTTATGAATAACAATCACATTTTGTCACAGAAAACTAGATCAAAACTAGGTATTTATTTTCATATCTGGCCCTTGAAGATAAATTTGAATGTTGTGTTAAAAATCACACCAAGAATATTGTTACTGCAGCCGGTCACGCAGAATAATTCACGGAGATCTACAACTTTTACTTATTACAGCTTTCTGCTTCAGCAGGTGCAGCTGGTGTTGAGCTCCTCCCAACATTTCCTAATGTTTCCCCTTTCCCCTCCTTCTGCATTATGACTAAGGCTGGATAAATGCCTTGGCTCTCTGAAGGATGATTTTATGCTAGGAGTAAAATATTCAGCAGCAAAAAAAAAAAAGCGTAATAAAACAATGAGAGTAAATTCAGTTCTAACTACCCGACTTGCTATGGGGGGACTTATCACAAGACTGTAACCAACAGAAAACTACAGGCAAACCCTTCGCCTGTCTGTCTGCCAGACCAATTGATTAAGCGAGCAGCATCTCTGTTTGCTGATTATTGGGAGCAGTTTCACAGAACACACATTCAAGTACATCTTTCCTGACTTTCTAACTGATCTTTGAGACCAAACCTTCTGGATCTACTTTCCAAAGTCTAAGTGCTGTTTGCAGTGTCTGCAACAGAGGTTGTTAACAAGAAATGAAGCACTCTGTGCTCCGACAACTTTTCGAGTCATCAGGAAGTGGCTGTACATGATCATCCATCATTAAAAGCACTGTGTCACTACTTAATGCAAATCCCACAGCCAGACCAGAGCTGCATTCTATCAGGCAGTAACACTCCTGTCTACGTTTTTCTCTTACCAGTGTGAGTTCTAATGTGTCCTTGAAGTAACCAGGGTCTGGAAAACGCCTTGCCACAGATCTTGCAGACACAAGGTAAAGTGTGGGTCCGAATGTGCATCTTAAGGGCGCCCAGGCTCACGTATTCCTTGTCACAGTATTTACAGCTGAACGATTTCCTAGACTGGGCGTCACAGTGCAACTGCTTATGTTTGGCCAGCCCAGAAAAAGTTGAGTAGGTTTTATTGCATAAATTGCACTGAAACTTTTCAGCTTCAATGGCATGGGGGTCTGCAAGCTTGGATTGTAGTCTTTCCTCTTCATCACTAATGGGGCTTTCTGAGCCACTGTGGTCCTTGGACGAGGTGTCAGATGGAGGAGGGGGACTCACGCGCCCCAAGGATGAGGGGTATCCAGAGAGAGGAGAGAGGCCACTGGGCAGTGGGGAGTGGAATGGAGCGGCGGTAGTCCACACGGTCATGGGGCTGTACGCTCCCGAGCTGAGGATCTCTGGCTGCGGGATGACAGGCATGGGGTAACTCTCATAGAGATATGGGGAGATAATCACTGGGGGGGAGAAAAGGAAAGGAAAGAAGATTAAGGTAAAAAATAACTTTGCAGAGACCCTGAGGAGCTACTTGGCAACACACACCCAGGCCTTTGCAACGAAGTAAGCAGGCTCAATTAGGAAGACATGGGCATTGGGAAGACGTTTCGTTTCCACCCCTGCTGGTGCACAGTCCTGGCACTTCGGTGCACATCTACGCCTCCTGCACACGCGGGGTGACAGGGGCCCCCGCGCGCCGAGCAGCCGGCTCGTGCGGCCCACGGAGGGCCCTCCCGGTCTCCACCGCGGAGGGGAGGCGTCTATACCGCTCCCAAGATACAGGGAAGTTGTCCCCCACTCTGTGCACGCGCTGGGAGTGCCCTGGGTGCTAGGGTCCGCGCGCCGGCGCCGTCCGGAGGACGGGAAGCGGTCCGGGCTGCGGACCCCCGGCTCCCGCACGCAGCCCGCGGTGCAAGCGGCACCGGCGTTAGCAAGCCGGTCGCGGCGGCCGAGCGACGCGTCCTTGTCACGGGGGACCTCTACACGTTTTGAGTTAACACCTACCCCCAACGGTCCAGCGAGTCTGGACTCCCTTCCAGGACACTGGAAGAAACCAACCCAGCCTTTGATCCCTCCGGTCGCATTTCGGTCGTAACGCACGTCGGTGTCTTTGCAGAGACACCGCGCGCGGCCGTCCCTTTGTAACTTGGCGGACGCGCCCG
>NC_043714.1:1548397-1569821 GCF_006229205.1 Suricata suricatta
CCAGCGCGGGTCCGCGGCCCAGGTCCCCGCGTGCGCCTCCGGCTGCGGGACGGGCCTCGCGTCCTCCCGGCCCCGCCGAGCCCGCGGCGGCGCTTCCCCGTGGACGCTAGGAATCAGGTCACCATGTTAGCGGTGGGGGCTGCGGAGGGAGGCTCGGTAGCCCCGAGACCTGTTCATCGGAGCACTGGGACGCCCCAGAGAAGGGACGGGTCCCCGCGCAGGGACAGGGAGACCCCGTGCAGACCCCGTGCAGACTGCCCTTAGGAACCATGGAAAACGTGTCTCTACCCACTGGTCTATCGATCGATCGATCGATCTATCTATCTATCTATCTATCTACCTATCACGAATGGACCTTTAGAGACAATTATATCATTTCAAATATTTATCTGCTTTGTGCCTTACTGTTTTCATCAGAATTCATCTCAGGTCCTGCCCGGTTGCTGGACTGTATTTCTAAAGAAAGGATGTCATTATGTCTACTGCTTGGTTAACGTACTAGGGAGCTAGCTGAGTAAGCAGCAGACATAGTTTTATTTATTTACTTTTGTATATGGTTTAAGTCTAAAAATCCGCTAAGGTGACTAATTTTAAAAGTAAAATTTCAACCATCCTTTCATGCATCTCTGACCATTCCAGACTGTTCTCCCCATCTTTTGCGTAATGACTGAGGAAAGGACACGTTTTCAGTAAGCACCCTACCTTTGTTTCTAACAGGTGCTAGGAGTGAAAAAGAAAATAATCGTGGTGAAGTCAAGACTTGTAAGAGGAAAACGCATTGTCAGGCTGCATAACTTCTTAATCTTGGGAGGAGAAAACAAGAGTGCGTGCTGGGGGAGGGGGGAGGGGGCCCTCACAAGTTTCTGAGCCAATTTCAAGGATTCTTTTTTTCCCCTTCCAACAGTCATGATTTAAATGCCAGAGAAACGAATTTAGATGAATCTTTATGTTAAAAGGAACAGTATTTGTAGGAGACAGGAATATATGAATATGTATCAAATTCCCCTGCAAACTACAAACTAGATAGACTTCAGGGCAAGTTTTCTGAGCTCGCCACTTTATGTGAGGGTTTGTTGCGATCTGGACACCGGGTTTATCGGAACAGGAGTCCTCCGTGCACTTTCCACTTTATTTCCTGAAAAAGACACATCTTGTTAGAAATGTAATAGAGTTGAGAAAAGATAAATTATTTGTATTTCTTCCTTTAACTCTGTAGAGTCCACTGACAGCACGAAGAGTGTTACAACACATTCTGGTATTGTTTTTTTGGTAGCTATTACACAAGATAACCCGCTAACGTGTGTATTTTTAAAAAACCATTTAAGAAGTTTGACAGTAAGGACTAAGCTTGAAAAGAGAACACAAAACTTGAACTTGGATTACAGACGCATAACTGAGCCGAGCTCCCCACCGCATGTCCAGGGGGCTGATCGCACATGACGCAGATCAGAGTCAGGGCATGTCGCCGCATCTACGGGGACGAGCAGACAGGGTTCAGGATTGTGTACGAGGCATGTCATTACACAGGTCTGCGTGGTAACTCGCTCCACGCAGACCTGTGTGAGGTCTGGTCTGCTGTCAGGAGAGGGGAGCCCGGCGCGCTGAGAGCATGAGTCAGACTGCACAGGTGCTCTGCTCAGACACGGGAGAGGGCGAGCGCACCAGAGCCCTGTGGTAAAAACAGGGGAGGGAAGCGAAGTCCCCACCCAGAGGCCAGCTGCTAGGATTCTGCTAAGACAAGATGGAAGATTCTCTCGTGTCCTGCAAGGCAGAGGTGATAGGGGAGTCAGCTTAGTGGCTGGCTATCAGAGTCTCTTGCCAAGGGACAGAAATCTTTGCTAAGCAATGCCACCAGGTTTGGAATGTTTCACTTGGGCACATCAAATCTCAGTGGGCTTTGCTAATGCAAGAAATTAGTCTAGGTTGACATAATTAGACTCGCTGGAATAGTGAGGAACAGGATTATCCGGGGACGCTAGCGTGTGCACCGCGCAGCCAGGGGGAAGCTGGTGGGCATGGTCACACACAGCACAGGGAAGTCACAAGCTCAGCCCTCAGGCTCCTGAGAGCTGAATGTGGGGTGCAGAGTGTAGGGAAGGTGCGCGCTTAAAAATAACCCTCCCCGAGGAGGAGCGCCCTAAAGGGCCCTTCCTTCATGGATCTTCTGTGGGCTACCCCCAGTCCAATTCTTAGTCATCATGAAGTTTATTAGGAGGAGAGGCTTCATGCGACTTATCTGACAGTGTCTTATTGCCTCTATTTGCACAAGAAGCTCACAAGGATAATTGGTGAAAGACTTTGTAAATCAAGGATCTGGGCCTGCCTGGGAGGGCTGGCCCCTCTCCACAGGCTCCCCTGTCCTGGTGGGATTCCTTCGGAACAAGTCTTTTTCATGAAAGACCTATTCCTGCCTGGCCAGATAGGAGAATAAATTAGATTTATGCAGTTTGGGGATGTACCTCAGATTTATTTACTTTGCGCAGAGATCTGTGTGCATAGGTATTCACGGATGTAAAAAAGCAGTGTGGACCAATGACTTAGTGCAGGGAATGGAGTAAATCTAGCACCAGAAGAAACCGGGTCTTGGCAGAAACATAAACTCCCGTCTTGTGCTGCCCCCTGTCCCCCAAATGGATGGCCTCTCCTTCCAGCCTCCATCGGCGACCGCCCTGGAGGGCGGGCAGGAACTGACTCCCTTGCATGATATGAAGTTACGGGGTAGCATTAGTTTGTGATATCTGGGGAATATTGTGATACATGACTGCTTTTTAAAACTATTTACGTAAGAGCAACGTGTTTTTTATATGTAACTTTGAAGTGTGAATGACAAAGACATGATACACATGATTTTGTGTATATCTGTATTTGTATTTATTTCCTAATATAGTTGTATTTATATTCTTAATTCTTAACTTAATTCAGCCTCAGATAAGAAAAACCAACCTCCAAAAGAGAAGTGTTTCCTTTTAGTACGTAGGGTTTTCTATCTGTAAATTATGTTTAATTTCTTATTTCTTTTAGAATGATTTAGGGGCAAATATTTCCCAGCATAAAAGGGAGAATAATCAGAATTAACATAGGATCTGCTTATATATTCTGAACTTCACAGCAAGGAGATAGCCCCCTTTTCACTGAGAATGTAGGTGAAACTCACATATACACTCAACATACCTAAGTGTATCTGCTCAGTGATGTCAACAGAGTCAAATGTGTGTGTGTGTGTGTGTGTGTGTGTGTGTGTGTGTGTAAATTGGGGTGAAAACAATAGCAAAATTGATGTCAGGATGTCCCTCTCCTGCTTAAGAATTTCCATTATTTCCTGTGTGTTCCCAGGGCCGCATTCTCCAGGCTAATAGACATTAGCATTGTGTGGAGTTAGTTCTAATGCTATTTGCTTAGTAAGTGTCAGTCATTAAAATTAGTAAATATTTATGATAACTTCTAACAGAACACCATGTTTAACATGAGACTACCAATTGGATGAGATTTATTTTGTGTCAAATCATTTGTATTCAGAATATTTTTTCTAGTTATGATCTTATAATCCCATTTCCCTTTGGGTGGCTATAAATATTCATCTCATCAGTTCTATTTGTACCTTGTGGAAAGTGTTGATGATCTTATCTGTTAGATGAGCCAGGACTAACTGTACAGAATGTTGCCTTTGTAGTTTAGGAAACAGCTCAGGGATATGTGGTTGGAAAGAGACACCTATTGGTCAACTTTGGAAAATGCATTGCTTTCTTTTTCTGGCCTCCTTTTCAGTAACTTATTAACAAGGTTTGCCACCTTGTGGGAAATGGGTGATTTGCCTGGGCTCTGAGAACATTAACTCCATCTCAAGTTGTAATGGCCCCAACTGCAAGCAAAAGCCATTTAAATGTTGAATTTTTAAATTGTTCTTAATTAGTGATGACTTACATTTTTGTAGAAACACAAGTGATATTATACAAAAAATTACATCAGCTTTACAAAATAGGTGAGTTAAGGCAATTTATGGTGTTCCTCAGTGTACAGTTCTGAACAAAGAAGTAGCAAAAATAACCACATTATATTCAAAACTTAGTAAGCACCTCATGTGACTTACTTCCTATATCATCATAATGATCTCCACAAGGTAGTTTTGAAGGTGTTCCAGGGACATTTTGAATGAAGGGAGCCAGGGATTCCTGGCCATTGGCCTTCTCAGCACCTTGCTGGGCTCTGCGACACCACTGTGGTTTGTAGGGCACCCAGGAGCGGGCACTTTGTGGCGTTATGGCCAGTGGTCCTAGCTACCTTTCATGCATGTTCAATGTGAGCTGGCCGCTCTGCTAAGCACTCCACTCACATTGCAATAATTAATTCCCCAAAGTGTGATCTTTCAGAGTAGATATTACCATCCCTGTTTACAGATGAGGGGACAAAGGCACGAATGAAATATCTTGATCACATCACATTGCTGGGAAGGAAGAGGTAGGGTTTGGATATGGTCTGTTTTACTTCAAACCCTACTTATTTCTCTCCTTTGTTACGACTATAATTTCCCATTATAGGAGTGAATTATACTCATGACCAACTGCAAAACGTGGCCTCTTTGTAAATGTGCCTTCCTACTGTCCTCCCTGCCCAGATAATACTTACGTACTGAGTTGAGAATCTGTGATGTGTGGAACTTCTGTTTCCATCTCTGTCCCATCCTCCACCGTCTCTGCGATGTCTCCCTTCCTTCCTAAATAACACAGGGCCATGGTTGCCTGATTTCAGACTTGCTACCATTTACCTCCAGGTGTTGGGTGTGACTTCTGGGAAGACACTCCGACTAGAATGCTCCGTGTTTAATTGAGTTGCCATGGTCCTTGGGTCTGCCACAAAAGGAGACAACCGCCAGTCATTCATTCTTATTCTATAAGCATTTTCTTATAAAATATGTGAGAAGTAGAAATAGAATAACCAAAAATAGAGTAGAGAAACCATCATGTGGGTTTTCAAAGTGGAGGTGATGATCTTGGTTACTTGTCTTTAATGAGATTCTGTGGGGTAAGGAAACCCATGAACTCATGGATGAAGAACTGATATGTACAAATATAATGGAGGAGTTCTATCATCTGGAAGCGTCTCTTTCTCCATGTGTGTGTGCATGTCCCATGACTGCCTCCTTCCCAGCAGGCGCTTCTGTTGGGTCACGTATGGTAAACTTGTAGGGTAGGTTGGTCCACCTTGGTTTATAAACAGGGCTGAGGCCCTTCCTCCAGAAGAATAGGGAGTCAGGCTCAGCGAGTTCCATCCTACAAGGACCCAAACAGGTGCGCTGTTCCTGCAGAAGGCTGTGTGCCGTCACTCCAGTGCGTGTTTTCGGCTAGGCACCCCAAGGTGCTGCACTCAGCCAGGGAAGATCCTGGACAGCGGATTTGCTAAAACGCCGAGTCTTTACAGGGCAGACAGTACTGTGCTGGAATCTCTGAGGCAGAGATGACTTTTTAAAAAGGGCAGAGGGTGGTTCGTGAGAGGAACACCACACAGTGTTGGTAACTGAGGGGGTGAGGCACTCGCTTTACTGGCCACCAGACCGACGGGAACCGGCAGCGCAGACAGACTGGGTGCCCGTGGGGGTGCGCGTGCTGCCCTGTGCTAACCCCAGGACCTGCCAGACACTCCGCTTCTCAGGGCGGCAAGGGAGTGCCCGCACGGGAGTAGATTTTTCTTGCAGAAAAGGTGCCTGGCAAACAGGGCAGCACATTTCAGAGCGAGACTGGAGTAGTCGGAGGGAGAACACTGCATATTCTACAGGGATCCTGAACGCTCACCCTGCAAACCCTGAGGGTCAGCTTTGTGGGACTTTCCAGCATGCTCAGGTCCTAAGTCCCTGAGAAGGAAACAAAGGCATCCCTTACACACTGAGCTAGGGATAGCGAGAACGAGCGGCCCGTGGGCATGAGAGCGCTCATACCGCTGCTCCTGTGGACGTCAAGTCAGAACTGACCTCACTTAGCGCCTGGCCTCTTTCTTTGCCTCAGAGCTGAGTCATCAACACATCTACCTGGATATTAAAATGGAAATCTGGTAAAACGGTAGACTGTGAAACTTTCCAAGGCAATTTAGAGAAGTAAACTCTAAATTATACCATGTTTATGATTATCTCCCTAGCTCAGGCCATGGTTCACAAACTTGGTGCACCTTTTTCCAAAAGCATACGTCTGTCAGAGAGCACAAGGTTTGGGAGAGCTTTCCAGATGTCTCCAAGCCCTTTGTTTCTTTTCTCTGCTCCAGAGACATGGCTCTTGCCGCTAGTCAAACCAGCGACAGCGTTCGCAAGTCCCCAGAGAAAAGATCAAGAGCCTGGTCAAGCAGACCCTTGTAGGTGTTTGGAGTCACCACTAGTAGACAGAAATATCTGGACTTCTGCCTAGATAGACATGCCTTTTCATATGCTATGATTTTTTAAAAAGTAGACATTTTCCTAAATTACACCCTAGCTGTTTCAAAGAAACATACCTCCTGCACACAAGATCTTTTCTAGAAATGCTCTTCGGCTTCCGTTTAAAAATTAAAGTCTAATCTTAAAGTCAGTCTGATAATGGGAAATAAATATTGTGCTCACTCATTCCTTTGGACCATAATACTCGGTCCTTGAATAGAAACCTTACGGTGGCAGTAAGGGACAGCTGGCTCCCAGTGCTGAGTCGACAGGTGAGACAGTGATCTAGTGTGACTGGGAGCAGAAGAAATTTAAAGTCTAACACTGAAGTCATTGCTGATGCAAGTCTTACCAGCACTGGGAGGTGATGCACTGATTGTGGAAGTGTCATCTCTTCAGGAGCTGGGCTGGTGGGCTCCTTGGTCATTGCAGACCCCAGACAGAGATTCCTTCCTTCCTGTTCCGGCACAGCCCTGCAAACCCAAATTCTGCTGAGGGATGAAATTCATTACTGCACTTTCAGAGAGAGAGACACTATGATTCATTTGAAAGTGATCAGGATGAAAAGGCATGGAATGATCCTAAGTCTTCAGATTCTCTTGACTCTTCGGAATTACACTGATGGTGAGTAAGTGATGATCCAGGGCCAGCAATGACCCTTCAGAGAGATATAAAGGGAGCTGAGTCTTTAGAGGAAACTGAGACAGAATAAAACCATCCAGCGTTAGAGCTGGGGACCTTAGCAATCTAGTGCGATGCTTTCTCTTTATCTTCTCACAAGGGAGAGCAAGAAGAGGCTTGCTCAAGAGTGTGAGCCTTCTCAGCCTTACAGAGGATTAGATGTGAATTGCTCTGACTTCCAGTATAAGGCACTAGTGAAGGTGTGCCCTGTGGAAGGTGGTCTTTTACTCAGAAGTGTAATTGATCAACTTCTGTAAACTCTCTTTGAAGACCTTTAAAGAAATCAAGGTAGGAAGAAGGACTAGATCTCAATTTCAGAACTTTGGTGAAATCAGTTCCCTGTCTTGCTCTGCCCTCCCCCGCCTGTGAAGTGGTCGTATTTAAGTTCGGTTTTCATTCTTATACGTCAGGTGCCCATGTGCTATGCTGCGGATTGTTCAAAGTAGCAGATATTGCTTAACATGACAAGTGAGATTCCATATTTGGAGATATCAGCTTACTTGTGGAACAAGAATAACAGAAGTTTCAAGATGCCTCGGGTTCATTAATTTTAGACCGAGAGGCAAAGGAAGAGTTTTAACCCACAAAACCCCGAACAGAATATCCTTCTGTATCAGGGAGATGCAGTGTTCTACATGATGTCCTGCCCTGCAGTTCTGGGTTTTCTCTTTATCGTTCACTGAAGAGTGGATTCCTGTTGGCTCTAAGCTATGTTTTTGCAACAACTTAGTTGGTCTAAGGCACCGATACCTTGCATTCTGACTCTGAGGTATATGAGTATGGCGTTCCCCAAGATGTGTTGCAAGTTCTTTAGTCCTGACATCCTCCACAAAGCCACCAAAGAAAACTGTGCCCTAAAAGTGACTGAGAACTTGCCATTGCCAAGCAGATGAGGGGCAAGTTCTCTGCTCTAGCAGAGCCCCCTCCCTGCCAAATCCCTCCTGTAGAGACTGTAAAAATACCACTGTTGGGCACAGAACAACAACCCTGACTCCTCCACCTACCACAAAAAAAACCACCAAAAAAGTTTTTTTCATTTCTAAAGATGATACTGAACATTTATCAAGTTATAATAAGGAGGAAAAATGAAAGATATTTATGGTAGCCAGTTATCTTTAAACATATAGGCTAAGGTGAACTTCCTTTGTATAGGGAGAACTCAGAGCCAAATTGATCATGTTGTTCCCATGACATAAATCAAAATACACTTGTATCTATCAGAATAGCGACTTTATACTGGAGGAGAATCACCCACGAGCCCCACAGAAGTCAGTGATTTGACAATGATGTTGAAAATCAAGACTGCTCAGCATGAAACACCTGGGTGATGACGACAGAATTAGGTATCAGTGTGATGAGGATGAGTGTCCTACAGTAGGAAGACTGAGAATGCAGAACACACAAGGAGACCTTCTGTCTCTGTGACCTTCTCTTTCTCTGATGTTACTAGCTTTTTTTAGGACACCTGCTGGAAAAATAACTGAGCTGTACTCCCTACAGATCTTACTCTCAAATGGAATGGAAAATGAACAGCTATAGACTATCAGAGGCAAATTATATTTACGACTCAGTAAATGGTCCTATGTATTGTGTGATTCTCTTTTGAAAATAAGATTGAGCTGCTTTTTCCCCCATTGTTCTTGGACTAGAAATGTTGGCTATTTCCACCAGCAGTGAGTCAATGGATTCCAAAATAATTATTAAAAAATAATAATCTGGAAATTTTAGGAAGTGTCATGCTCTTCACTATCATAATTTCCTCACTGGAACACTTGAATTTGTGTATTTTCAAGATATTTCACCAGATAAGTCTACAGTCAATTCAGGTATATGAGCCACTCAAATGTAGTATCAGCATGATTGTGAGTACATATAGGCAAAGAATTGCTCAATTTTTTAATTTGGAAATTAAAGCTAAAACCGACCTACTATAAATTGTACTTTTATAGGAAACTTAATATTTTGTAAACTGTATCAGCATAGGTATTAGAAAGAAGGGGGAGTAAATAGAAAGAAGAGCAGCTCTCCTGCTTCATCTCTCCAGTTTTGTAGAAAGACCTCCCTTCTCAGATTCTGCCCAACTCCTGCCTGGAGTCCTCAGGGCCCCTCCTGACTCATCCATCTTGGTAGCCATGTTAATGTCTTTCTTGGTCCAGAGTCAAGGTTCCCACAGCCACTAGAGCTGCTGGAAGTGCTGTGCATGTCATCGCAAAATGTCCATGAAGTCCCTGGAAGGGACTGTTCCCTCTGGTCTCCTTCCCAAAAACAATGTGCTCCAGCCCTCAGCAGAGACAGAAACTCTCACCCCAGACTTGTTCTGTTCTCAGTACACGGATCTTTGAATACAGCACCTGCATGGCTTCAAGGTCTTTCTTGTAAAGTCTCATATTTTTTTTCTTACACTTTATTTAAAATTTTTTTAATGTTTTTAATTTATTTTTGAGAGAGAGAGAGAGAGAGAGAGACAGTGTGAGCAGGGGAGGGTTAGAGAGAGAGAGGGACACAGAATCTGAAAACAGGCTCCAGGCTCTGAGCGAGCTGTCAGCACAGAGCCTGACACGGGGCTTGAATCCACCAACCGTGAGATCATGACCTGAGCCAAAGCCGGACACTCAACCGACTGAGCCACCCAGGCACCTCTCTTATACTTTATTTTAGCCCCCATTCTGGAACCTTGCACCAAGAAGCAAGGCCATGGAGGTTTACCCAGAGGACAATATAAGTGACACATACTGTACTCAATGCAAATTAACCTTTCTCTTTGACACTGAACCAGCTGTCTTTGATTCAGTTTCCCATGGAAGGCTTCTTGGTCTTTTATGCAAATAGACACCTGTTAGGTGATCTCTCCCCACCCAGCAGACATTCCCTGATGGTTGGGTGCCAGGTCCTTTCAGTTAGAAATCCTGTTATATACAGATGGAGATACTGAGAGCTATTGCTGGTTGGTGAGCACCCAAAAGGGTAGGCCCTCCCCTTGACACACTAAAACCACCATCAGTGATGCCTCTGTGCCTGTCAGTGCTAGGATTAATGGGGTTTAAAAACTATACTCTCATTCCCCTTCACTTTATCATCACTAGACATTCTGAAAGGTAATACAGTTACTACACAGCTACACGAGTAGTACTTACAGTTTATTCGAACCACGGGCATTACATAGATTTTTACATAAGTTAGGGAACGTAGAACAAGCTTCAATGACTGAAAAGATGAAGGAGTGCACATAAGGATGAAGGTGGACTGTACATCCAGTTTTAGTAGAAGTAATTATTCTTCAAGTTGCAGGGACATCCAACTTCCTCCCTCCCTCCCTCTCTTCCTTCCTTCCTATTTTTCCTTTTTGTTGTGTATTCTTAGAAGCACATGCATTTATATGAAATATGCATGATGGAATATATATAACATTTTTCAATAAACACTTATTGAGTGCCTCTTTTAAACCAAAATTCGCGCTAACTATAGTTATGAATCTTACTTAAATCTTGTAACAACACTTTAAGACAGGTATAGTTTATAGTTTATGGCTTCACAGTTGAAGCCATGGAGACCTAGAATTCACATACATGGCAATCATTCTAACTCTTAGTCTACTGTTTTTTTTTTAAATGATGTGAACACAACAGCCAATTATTGACCTCCAACAATTTGCAAATCAGACAATAATGACCTTAATGCAGACTGAAGTAATTGTATTTGGTTAAGTATATAATAAGGAATAACATGACATAGTCAAAATGCCCATTAAATTATGTAGTTTTAGAGTTTTATATGATTGCAGACTTTGAAATTCAATAAGATTGGATTTAAATAGTGACTAGGATTATTAGGTGAGTGGCTTCAGGCTAGTTATTTAACTCCCATTTACTCACTGGTGAAATGGGAATGTTGATGATTATGTTGCAGAGTTGTACTGAGGACTCGGGATGATGTATGTAAAGTGTTAACTATAGTACCCAGCGTGTAGCAGTAATAAAAGGAACTATCTTTTATTAAATGCTTACTATGTTCTAGGTATAGTGCTAAGTAACTTAACATGTTTTGCTTTATTTAATTCTCTCACAAGTTCTTTAACTCAGTCCTGATAAAATGGTTGTTTTGCACATGGATTGCCTGCGTAATCACCCATTGGTTCTATAGACAAGAGTCTAATCCCCTTAGCCTGGCTCCGGAACCTGTGCTTTCATCTGTTCTGTTCTAGAGCCTATGCTACTACAAGACTTTTAGCAGAGGAGCTGAATTAATGACAGCTCTTGTTGTCAGCAATCATATGACACCATTAAATGACATAATTTTTGTTCTAAAAGCATTAAAAAAAAACTATCCTAGTGATTAAAAAATCTGACAGCAACAGTTATATTTCAAAATCATCATTGTTCACCTTTCAGTGCTATGCTTCTAAAGTGACCCTTGCTAACTTCATTTCATTTTGCCTTGAAGTATATTAAGACAGATTGGAGTAAAGGCAATTTTAAGACTTCTTTGAAATAAGGCCCTGCCTCTACTCTTGCTGCTGTTCTCAGGTTGGTGCCTTTTGCTACTGCACAAGAGGGCAGTGGATCTGAGCCAAGATAAGCTACTGGGACCTTCTGTCACTCACAAGCCAAAATGTAACAGTACAGTAGACCTTTGTTATGACATGACTCATCAGTAGGTTTGGATACATTGCCAATCAACCTACACTTCCAAACATAACAAGGACACCTGCCAAAGTCTCAAATAATATGGTTAGTCTATAATACAGGTATTAGTCTCATTGCTTGGGACTAGAGTTATAAAGTATGAAGGAGTTATAAAGTATGGGTGCATTGCTGGAATCAAGCTTGTTACGTTGCAGCAGTTTAAAACATATTGAAACGCATATGACTGAGGTAAATGGAGTGTGGGAGAGAAGAAATAGGTTTATTTTCCCATTACTCTTACCTTCAAGGATGGTTACCTGGAATGTATATATTTTGAGCAAGGGAGTATACAGGACTTTAGAAAACTTGATTTATATATTAGTTCATTACTTATTCAACAAATGTTTATCAAATGCTCAGTATGTGTAAGACTCTGGGGGAACCATATTGAGCAAAACAGAACCTCGACCTCATGGAGGGGACGGGGTACTGACTGCTTCTAAGAATATGAACTACAGATTAAGAGAATTGTAATGGTTGAAAGACACTACAAAGTCAAGATCTCAGTTCTTTGGAGTCAGGATACTTCTCTGATGAAGTGATATTTGAACTCAGTTCACAGAGTTGAATAGACATTGGCTAACTGTAAGGTGTTGGGGGAAGGCATCCCAGGTAGAATGGATGGGAGCCTGATGAATACCTACAAACCCAAGAGACCCCTGTGTTAGCACAGAAGGGACTGAGGAAAAGTGTTGCTGGCAAAACGAGGCTGAGGAGGAGAGGCTGAGTCTAGCAGGCCATCTTGGCCACCATCTTCATTGAAGGCACTATTTTCATTCAATGATAAATGAGAATATCAGGAAGGAAATTCTGTATATAAATATATATATATTGATATTTCACTTAAAATATAAACCATTCATATTTAGAATTAAGTCACATTTCAAACAGTCTAGCTTGATTAAATATAAAAAGTAAAAGTCTTCAACCTTACTACTCTACTTTTTAGCCTCCTCCTTGGAGACGTCAGTGTTTGCTATCTCTCTAAATTATTGGAAGTTCTCTCTATGAGTTCAAATCATAGTCCTTGATTTGTTCATGTTAAGCAGTGACTATCGGTGCCCCACCAAGAAAGCTGGTCATGCAGGGGTAGGGGGTTACTTTTCTTCCTCCTTCACTCACCAATTTTTGATGTTGAATTTAATTTATTTTAGTTTGTTTCATAACTTTATGTTAGACACTTAAACACAGTCTTGATTTTATAGTAAAATTTAATAGGTAGAGTGAATTCTTCTACTTTATTCTTCAAAGTTATTTGAGCTATTCCAGGACCTTTCCATATAAATTTTAGAAAAAGCTCTACTGTGTCTATCAAAAGCCTTTCTGGGCTTGGAGATCAAATCCTGGCTCCCTGGGCTCTCATGGAAAGACTGCCCCAATCCCAGTTCTTGGTCGCCCGGAAGCCTTCAGCCTTGCCAGTCAAGGAAGGCCTCTTATTAACTGCCGGATTGTTCACTGACCAAGGCAGGGTCTATGTGACTGCTGACCCCATTTGCTGCACCTATTTTCAACTCCTCTCAGAAACTGCACTAACTCACTGCTGTCTCTTGAGAAGCCTGGAATCAAGGCCAACTTGATATGGTTCAAGCCTATGAACAAGAAGAGCCTTGCATTCCTTTTCAGAGACAAAGAGCGGAAGACCCTGAGGGCAGGAGGTCAACTGAGGACAAGGAGGACAAGGAGAAGGGACTACGGGCATGCACCACACACCAGCTCTCAACACATGCCCGTGGTCTCTTCTCCTTGTCCTAAGACAGCCTCCTTCCATCAGGGCCTGGGTTTTGCCTCATTATGATGTTAAGTCTCTGCTAAGAAGTAAACAGTAGGATATATGTCACAATATAGGATTACTTAACACACATGCTCCATCTGTCCTCATGAATTTCCCCACCCTTTTATCAAGATGTATGTAAAAGATTCTTTGGATTTTTCTCATAGTTAAGTTTATTCCAACACCACATTGGTTCCTTCAAATTGTGCTTACTGGAATTCTTTCATTGTTCATGTATGTTTGTTACAAATGCTTTGCTGAATGCAAAACCCATCTAAAGCAAGCACACATATTATGTTCATCAATTGGACTTATTAGAGAACATATATCACTCTTAGGCTTATCACCATTTACATTAAATTATGTTCCCACAAACAAGGAACCCTAGGTAAATATATATATATATATATATGTCCATACCTAGCAACAAAGGACTCAATGGACCGAAGGCAGACAGGCTAATCACCTTGGCACAGAAGCCCATAGAAACTTAAAGCTGATCATCAATACTTTGAGAAAAGATTATTGACCAAAAGGGGAAATGATAAAAGAAGTTTTCAATATGTAATGTTTGTGGACATTGCTCCTGGGTTCCCAGGGAAGCTATACTTTAATATTTATGAAGGTTAAAATGACATGACAGAACCTCTAGGCATCAGTTACATTTTTCCCTGAGCACACATTGTGCACCTGGCTCATTAAAAAAATAACCAAAAAGGAAAATTTTAAACATAAAGATAAGAAAAACAATAATCAGATTAAAAAGTCCCATTTTATTCCTTTTCTCTTGATTGGCATTTGTTTGATTTGTTTGATCGGCATTCATCTAATCTATCTTTTTGCATCCTTTTCTTTTAACTTATATACTTATATTTTATATATTTAATATTTAAAGTATCAACTAAATATTACTATTTATAGTATCAACTAAGTTCTTGCTCTTTTAAAAATCCAATCTGACAATATCTACTTTTTATGTTAGATTAGGTATCTAGGCCTTGAACATTTAACACAATTTGGGTTTATAACTTTATTTTTAATGCGCCGTATTGATATTTGCTTTCTACTCTAGTTCTTCGTGGGATTGTCATAGTTTTGTTTCTAGACATGCTACAATCACAATATATTATTATTTTTTCCTTTCAACTGTCAATTATAAATTAAGGAGATGAAAACAGAGATAAATTTAGTTTTTATATTTGCTCTCATAGTTATGCTTTCCTCCTGCTTGGGGAAATTCCTTCCTATTTCTTCTTGGGCCAGTGTAATGGCAAATAATTGTTTTTCATGTTTTCTCTCCTAAGTGAGTCTTTATTTCACCTTTTGTTTGGTTCCAATATTATTTATTGTTGCCTATTACATAGGAGACATTCTAGTAGGATTTTTCCATATCTGTTAATCTTTTCTGTAAATTTACATATAATTCTCATATAACATTATACTAGTTTCAGGTGTACAACAAAATGACTTGATATTTGCATACATTGCAAAATGATCACCATAATGTCTAGGAAACATTGGTCACCATATATAGATACAAAAATAGTTTTCTCATTATGAGTGCTTTTAAGATCATCCCCATGACTGATATATGTTATAACTGAAGGTTTATACCTTTTGATTTCCTTTACCCATTTGGCCCGCTCCCCACCCCCTCTCTGGAAGCACCAGTCTGTGTTCTATATCTATAGGCTTCGTTACTTTTTTGTTTCCCTATTTTTAAAATTCCACATATAAGTGAAATCATGTGATATTTGCCTTTCTCTGACATATTTCACTTAGCATAATGTCTTCAAGGTCCATTCATGTTGTTAAAAATGGAAAATTTTCATATAAAATTTATCCATTCCATGTACATTTAGATTGTTTCCATTCTTTGCTATAAATTATATTGTAATGAATATGAAGGTACAGATATCTTTTCAAATTTGTGTTTTTATCTTCTTAAGATAAGTGCCCAGAAGTAGAGTTGCTGAATCTATGATAGTTCCTCTAATGTTTTTTGGAAACTCCACACTGTCTTCCATAGTGGCTGCACAAATATGTTCCCACCAACAGTGCCGGGCATCTCCACATCCTCACCAACAGTTACTACTGTTTGCCTTTTGATGATGGCCATTCTGGCAGGTGTGGCGAGATACCTCATCGTAGTTTTGACTTGTATTTCACTGATGGTGACTGACGTTGAGCATATTTTCACATCTTTTCAGGGTCTGTTGGCCATCTGTCTTCGTCAGATGGAACAAAGTCTTAGATCCTCTGCCTATTTTTTGATCAGATTATTTGTTTTTTGCTATTGAGTTACATGAGTTCTTGATATATTTTGAATACTAACCCCATATTAAATATATGATTTGTAAATATTTCCTCCCATCGAGTATGTTGATTTTTCACTTTTCTGATGGGTTTGTTTTCCACACAAAAGCTTTTCAGTTTGGTGTAGTTTCACGTTTAGTTTAGTTTTTGTTGCTTTTGTTTCTGAAGTCAGAGCCAAAACTGTATCTCCAAGACTAATGTCACGGAACTTACTGCCTATGCTTGGTCCCACAAAGTGTTTGGTTTCAGGCCTTACATTAAAGTCTTCAATTCATTTGGAGTTGGTTTTTGTGTCTAATGTAGAAGAGGGATGCAATTTCATTCTTTTGCATGTGACTGCCCAGTTTTCACAGCACCATTCATTGAAGAGATGGTCCTTTGCCATTGTATATTATTGGCTTTTTTGTCATAAAGTAATTGACCACATATATACTTGGGTTTATTACTATTCTGTTTCACTGATCTATGTATCTAGTTTTATGCCAATAATGTACTGTTTTGATAACTATGGTTTGATAATTTGAAATCAGACAGCCTGATGCCTCTAGTTTTGTTCTTTCTCAAGATTGCTTTGGCTATTTGGTATTTTTTGTGGTTCCATATAAATTTTATGATTTTTTTGTTCTATTTCTATGAAAATTGCCATTGGAATTTAGATAGGGATTGTACTGAATATGTAGATTGCTTTGGGTAGTATGGACATTTTTACAATATTAATTCTTCTAATTCATAAGCATGGAATATCTCTATTTATTTGTGTCTTCTTCAATTTCTTTCATCAATGTCTTATAGTTTGCAGTATAAAGGTCTTTCACCTCCTTGATTAAGTTTATTCCTATATGTTTTATTCTGTTTGATGTAATTCACTTTTTTTGAATGGCATTTGTATTGTGCATGGAATTTTATGCTGAGAGGGGTTTTATCTCTGTTACTTAAAATTGTATTTTTTAAGTAAAGAAAAATAAATATCTATTATGTTGTTACTTTTGTTTTTGACATATAAAACTAAGCCTGACCTTAGCCAGTACAGCAGACATGTTAGTGACATAAAGGCTCATGGCAATTCAGCCAGAAGAAGAAAAGAAATGAGAAGGCTGGTAGAAGGGGGAGCTCAGAGGATCAATAAATTGAAATCTTTTATGGTTTAAGAACAGATTCAGGGAACCAGATAAGCAAAAAGATGAAAGGATGGAGGACTGTATCACAGAGAGGGATGCTGGGGTTAGTGGTTTTGGAGGTGGGGCAGTTGTGAGTAACGTGGCCCCTCCATGGTCGTGGTGTGTGGACATACCTTGAAGAAAGGAGAGCTGGTGTGTGGGTAGGTTTCATATGCAGCAGTAAATAATGAACCCAAGAATGGAAAATGGCTTGAAAATTTTCAAAATTTTTATTCCTTTGCTGTTTGTTATTTTGTACAAAAAATATAGTATGCTCTACTAGGCGGACATTTTAATGGATTTGAATTTTATGCCATTACTTATTTTTCTCTTGTTAAGTCAGTTGCTTCACTAATTAAGTATTTTGAAAAACACATCTACCCTTACATATCATAAAGTACCCAAGGGAATGGCTGTAAACTAATTATTGCTGACACAGAGCTACATTTTCAGTTTTTTTGAGAACAATATTTTAGAGGGAGATACCTAGAAGTGAGGCTGTAGGGACTATCCATCTTTTCATAGATGTAAGTAGCTTTTTAAAAAATAGACTTGTTGAGGTATATTTCACATTTCATAAAATTAATTACTTTAAAGTACACAATTCAATGATGTTTTAGAAACTTTACTGAGTGCTGCAACCATTGCCATAAATCAATTTTAGAACGTTTCCCTTCCCCCATAAGGTCTGTCGTGCTAATGTACAGGTAGCGTCTGTTTGTATTCCTAGCCCCAAGCCGTCATTATTCTACTTTCTGTTTCTATAAATCTTCCTTTACAGACATTTCATATAAATTGAATCATACCATATGTTGTCTCTTGTATCTGGTTTCTGTCACTTTACATAAATGATTTTGAAATCCATCAATCTTATAGTGTGTATCAATACTTTATTTCTTTTTATTGCCAAATAATATTTCATTGTAAGGATGTAATACAATTAATTTAGGCATTTATTGACATACTGAAGGGGGCAGCTTGGGTTATTGATTTGAGATCATTCTTCATTTCTAACACAGACATTTAAAGCTGCATTGGAAAAATTAAGCATTATTTCAGTCTCACACTGTAAATGTTGATATACGGTACTTTGTTTCTATTTAAATAAAAATTTCTTATTTCCCTGATAATTTCTTCATTCTTTTTTAAAATTTATTTTTATGTTTATTTATTTTGAGAGAGAGAGAGAATGTGAACAGGGGAGGTGCAGAGAGAGAGAAGAGACGCAGATTCCTAAGCAGGCTCCAAGCTCTATGCTGTGATGCTTGGCTCAGACTCACAAACCATGAGATCATGATGTGAGCTGAAGTCGGATGCTTAACCCACTCGGCCACCCAGGTACCCTTATAGTTTATTCTTTCACCTGTGTGTGTGGTTTGTGTTGCTTAGAAAGCTACTGTTTAATTTCCAAATATCTATGCTTTCCCCAAATTACTTTCCGTTATTGATTTCTAATTAAACTGTGTTGTAGTCTAGTCAGGGAATATACTTTGTACAATTTTAAAGCTTTTATTTTTATTAGAATTTGTTTTATGGTCTGGTCGAATAGTCTGTACTGGAAATGTTCCATATGTACTTGAAAGCACTCCACATCCTTTTGCTGGTTGGAGAGCCCCAAGGTGTCTGTTGGTTCAAGCTGATTGATAATATTCTTCGACATCTTTGCCAACTATTAATTTTGCTGTGCGGGGCCATAGTGTCTCATTTCTTCGTGTGTCTTGAAATATTTGGGTGGAAATTGAACAATTAGATAACATAATGTTATAACTCTGAAAATTAGATTTCCATGTATCCCTTCCCCCAACACACAGACATAGGATTTGCAGTTATTGCTGGGTTTTTAAAAATTATTTTTCCTTATTGACTTTCTTGGACTAAGTCTGTTAAATCTGTATTCCCTATCTTATGTGATCACTCAAGTGTCTGTTCAGTTAGCTTAGTTTTTAGCTAATGATTTTCTTAGAGGCCTTGAGCCAGTGAGTCTTCTACTGCTTTCAAGGTGGTATGTGTGTATGTGTGTGTGTGTGTGTGTGTGAGAGAGAGAGAGAGAGAGAAAGAGAGAGAGAGAGAGAGAGAGAATGACATCTTTGACATCCAACTATTTTTGACAACTCCTCAACTTTCAAGTTTGCTTGTACCCCAAGACTCCAGGTCAGCCAGAGGTGACTGGGCCCCCTCGGTGCATTCATGTGCACATGACCATCTATACCCCAGGAGTGTGTTTGCACTTTTAAAAGCCCTCTTTGAACATCTCTTCCCCTAGACCATTCTTTAACATTTTTGGCTGTGCTCTTGTTTGCGCAAACTAGCATCACAGTCTTGGGCAGCTGCCAATATTAAACAATTGCCCCTGATTATTTTCAAAAATTGCCCCAGGGGTAAAGCTTTTCAAAAGGGGAAAGCTCTGAGTCAGATCACATGATGAAAACAGTATGTGAATGTGGCTTTTCCAAGGAGCTTCAACGGGCCAAATAGTGACAATACTCGAGATTTTCTAGGGGCTCCAAGCCTGGCCTGTCCCACCCTGTGCTATCAGATTGCTAGTTGTCAAGGCTGCTTCGGGCCAGGGAGGGGGCATGGGGAAGGAGCAACCTAAAATGCCTTAAACCTCACTGTTCTCACTGAGGTTCAGGAGTTCCCCCTGTGTAAATGCACTTCAGATCCTTGTATGCCTCTGGTTAATTTCCAGAGTCCTGTGAAAGCTGATTTGTTAATTTACTTAGTATTTTTATTGCTTTTACTTGAAAGCTTATGCATTGAGGTTTTTATTACTCCATGCCAGGAGCCCTGCCCACATGTAGTTTTTAAATACAGTATCAACATATTTTCTTGCCAGTATATTTCATATTAGTAATCTTCTGCCAAGACTTTCTATTACATTTAGGATTCATATATGTTTAAAAATAAAGATTGCAGCTTTAAAACTACAAAGATTGGAAATGTAAGTAATCTTATCCTTAGGAGATAACTTCTTTTAATATCGGACAAATACAGTTTGCAACATCCTCAGGAGAGACTAAGGAGAATCGAAACCAGATGAGCATGAAGTGAAAAAAAAACCAGGAGCAATTATAAGACAAACAATGCAAATGCAAATTTGCTAACCATTAAGAAGATAAATAATTAAAAATTAGTTGATGGAAAATAAAAAAGAACCCTCTCAAAATAATGTGCGATAGTTCCCAAAATACATTCAATGAAACAAATGACAGGACACAAGATGGAAAATTGAAGTAGAATTATTTCAAATTGATGAGAATAATGATCGTGAAATACAACATGAATATGGAAAGAAAAGTATTTAAGTACCTTTTTAGGGTGGTAAAAATTCCGGATTTAAATAGAAGGTGGAATGAGGGAAGAAAATGCTTCTACATTTTTAAAGTATTAATTCAGGGATCAGACTCACTCATTGTCGTCTGTTACCTGACTCATTTCAATCATTTTTTCACCCTTCCCTAATCTGATTTCTCTTCATAATCTTGCTTCTGAGAGCAGGCAGGTAAGCAGTTGGCCACCAAACGTGTGAAATCCCAAAAACCTTTTTAAAAGAATTTGAAATCTGCAGCTAATGCGATTGTTTCGGATGTTTGTGAGACCATATGCCTTAAGTACTTCCAAACACAGCCTGAAATGGAGGGGCAGGCTCTAGGCACTCCTCGTATCACCAATACATCCCATCAGTGTGGAAGGAGGGAAGTGCCCGAAGTGAGGGAAGAGAAATGACCTCATGAGTGATAGTGAATCATGGCCTCTTGAGCTCTACGGTCTGGCCCTAACGCCGCACACTTTCGGCGTCCTCTGTGACCTCGTTGGGTCCTCCGTGGGCACCTGGCTCAGGCCTCCCCCCTGCTATCTGCCTGATGGATGGGGCGGGGGGGGGGGGTTGCAGGCCCTGCTCCCCTGGAGCCCGCCCTGAGAGGGTCACCTGTGAGGCTGGAAGTCTTTGGGAACCAGAGTAAGGAGGCGTTTACCTCACCAGGCTGAAGTTCCGCAGGGTGGAATCGCTCCTGCTAAGCTTGGGGACGTCAGCGAGCAGCTTCCCCGCAGCAGGGGCAGCACACCTGCCCTCCGTGCAGCAGGGCCATGGCCCACAGTCCCGGGAATGCTGTGTTGACTCAAACGCCACCGCCGAAGTGTGCTGTTCAAACCTATCAGTAGAAACCCGAGCGAGCCAACACAGAAGACAGAACACACCGGGAATCACTCGCTCTGGCTCACTCACTCCTCCCTTGAGAAAGGGATGGCACCATATTCACAACTGTGCGACTTCCGCAGGACACAACATTAGGCGAATTTCTAAACACTGTGCCATATTTCGGTTAATGTGTTTTATAACTGTGTGGAGGCAGCTTATAAATAATCCGTTGTTTTGTTGCTCATCTGAACACCATGTGTAGGAAGCATATTATTATTATTA
>NC_043714.1:1569921-1570939 GCF_006229205.1 Suricata suricatta
CTCCTCCCTGGTCTCAGTGTCTCTATTTCCTCTCCTTGTCCCTTCAACCCTAAGTGTGGTGACAGCTTCCTGCTGTCTCACATGCCTCATCATCTTGTTGTTTTTAACTTTTTTTTACATTTATTTATTTTTGAGAGACAGAGTGTGAGTGTGGGGAGGGGCAGAAAGAGAAGGAAACACAGAATCTGAAGCAGACTGCAGGCTCTGAGCTAGCTGCCACACAGAGCCCGACGCGGGGCTCGAACCCACGAACCATGAGATCATGACCTGAGCTGAAGCCTGACGCTCAACCGACTGATCCACGCAGGCGCCCTTCATCATCTCCTGTTTGATTATTTACTCTGTACACATCTCTGTGAATTGTCCCCACTTTTAGATATTTTCATTTGAACATTTGGGGTGAAATCTATTTTCTTCTGGAGTCCTGACTTACCTATTCACTGATATGTCTCTCTTGCTCAGGTAAAATGTCCTGGAAGCAGGAGATTTAAGTATCATTTGGGATAGAGTATATTAAACTGTGAAAAAAATAATTTAGAAAAACTACTAAATATTGGTAACTTAAAATACATGTTTATTTCTTGCGTATGTAAAATGCCCATTTTGAGGAGACATCTGGAGACCAGGGGATGGGGTGAAGGGGTTTTTACTCCTGGTAGACATCCAGGATCCCAGGTGCCCATCACGGAGAAAAGAAAAACAAAAGTTCCAGGGAGCTTGCAGGAATAATTAAATGTCCTGATTCCACAGTGATGCGCATCAATGATCTTCAAAACCATTTGGCCTTAAAACAAGTCACATGAATTCATTCAACCAAAAGGAAATCCAATCCTATCATTTCCCCTAAGGGCTGAAAGCAAAAACTATTTGGCAAATAGCACTAATTACAACTAAATCTGTACTGTCACCACATACTCAGCTCACTGTCTCTCCCAAAATCAAAATATTCTTACCTCTTCCTAAGGGACAGCCAAGGATAATGTTCCTTGGGGTAGACATTTTGGAGCCCCCAGCCCTC
>NC_043714.1:1571039-1572054 GCF_006229205.1 Suricata suricatta
GAGGGCTGGGGGCTCCAAAATGTCTACCCCAAGGAACATTATCCTTGGCTGTCCCTTAGGAAGAGGTAAGAATATTTTGCTTTTGGGAGAGACAGTGAGCTGAGTATGTGGTGACAGTACAGATTTAGTTGTAATTAGTGCTATTTGCCAAATAGTTTTTGCTTTCAGCCCTTAGGGGAAATGATAGGATTGGATTTCCTTTTGGTTGAATGAATTCATGTGACTTGTTTTAAGGCCAAATGGTTTTGAAGATCATTGATGCGCATCACTGTGGAATCAGGACATTTAATTATTCTTGCAAGCTCCCTGGAACTTTTGTTTTTCTTTTCTCCGTGATGGGCTCCTGGGACCCTGGATGTCTACCAGGAGTAAAAACCCCTTCACCCCATCCCCTGGTCTCCAGATGTCTCCTCAAAATGGGCATTTTACATACGCAAGAAATAAACATGTATTTTAAGTTACCAATATTTAGTAGTTTTTCTAAATTATTTTTTTCACAGTTTAATATACTCTATCCCAAATGATACTTAAATCTCCTGCTTCCAGGACATTTTACCTGAGCAAGAGAGACATATCAGTGAATAGGTAAGTCAGGACTCCAGAAGAAAATAGATTTCACCCCAAATGTTCAAATGAAAATATCTAAAAGTGGGGACAATTCACAGAGATGTGTACAGAGTAAATAATCAAACAGGAGATGATGAAGGGTGCCTGCGTGGATCAGTCGGTTGAGCGTCCAGCTTCAGCTCAGGTCATGATCTCATGGTTTGTGGGTTCGAGCCCCGCGTCGGGCTCTGTGCTGACAGCTCAGAGCCTGCAGTCTGCTTCAGATTCTGTGTCTCCTTCTCTTTCTGCCCCTCCCCACACTCACACTCTGTCTCTCAAAAATAAATAAATGTAAAAAAAAGTTAAAAACAACAAGATGATGAGGCATGTGAGACAGCAGGAAGCTGTCACCACACTTAGGGTTGAAGGGACAAGGAGAGGAAATAGAGACACTGAGACCAGGGAGGAG
>NC_043714.1:1572154-1623729 GCF_006229205.1 Suricata suricatta
CACACCCACACTTATTTTCTAGGCATGCTTTTTAAGTTTGATTATTTCTCAGCTTTCTGACCTCATGTCTTTCCCTCTGTTAATTTTAATTCTGGTTTTGGAAGCTGAACACACAAGTGATATTATTTCCCTAAGATATGTTTTCCACTTGAAAGATTTATTGACTGCCAACATTTTAACTGGTCATTTCTCCAAAACACCTCATTCCATTCTGATGCTGTAGGAGTGCATGTGGCATCTAAGCACTGGCGTATATTTAATGCTTTTACGTTGTTCCAAGGTGTGGATTCATCAGTGATTCAGATTAACATTTTTGGTAGGAATCCTTCAGAGGCTGGTCTGCAGTCCTCTAGTTGCATCAAATCGGGAGATACAACATTGAGTGTGTTTCCGTGGTGGGAAGAAGCTTGATCACTTGATACTCCTTTTGCCATTTTGAAAACACCTGTCTCACTCTGTAGGCATCTGCAGGTGTACTCTGTATGTCTCTCACATGTCCCCTCCTGTTGCCCTGACTATCCTTGCTGGCCCTGACCCAGGGGCCTCTCCCAGGAGGCTGGGTCTGAGTGGCCAGCACATGCACACTTTGCTCCCTGGCCCCTCTGCCCTCAGGTTTCCAGGACCTCTAGGCCCGACCATGGGCCGCCCATCGCAGCAGGCCGTCCTCTTGGAGTGCAGGGTGCTGCTGGCTGCGTTCCCAATGCAGAGGGGGCATATTTGTGACAGGGTGACACTCTGTACTTGTGCGGGGGTCTGGTACCAAGGTGCCTCCTATCAGCAGACTTTCTGGCGGTGCCCAGGATGGCAAGGGTCCATCTTCTTGTAGCCAGGAGTACCCTGCACTGCATTTGCAATGGGAAAAAGGGCAGGGCATTTGAGTGAGAGCCCCTGTAGCCCTGTGGCTGGGCACAGAGGTAAGGAGTCAGGTCCCCCAGGTGCCTCTTATCAGCTGACTCCCCTGCTGGCTTGGGGTGGCAAGACCAGCAGTCCCCATGAGACCTGGCTTCAGGGCAGCTGGTAACTTGGCTTCGGAGTGGAGCGCACCTGGGCATCGCTGTGAGTCCTGAACAAGCCCCCAGTGGAGGTCCCGTCCGTCCCTACAGTCCCAGCGCAGGAGCAGTTCCCAGGCTGCCTGGAGGCCGGTCTGCACCGCAGTTCGCTCTGTGCACCTGCCGGGGCTTCGGGCCAAGTGCTGGATCGAACCCACACCTGCTCCCCACACTTCTCTCCCAAGGCAGCCTTTCTCACTAATCCACTGGAGAAGAGACTAGAATGGTGGCTATTGTTATACCCCAGATGGGCTTTTGAGACTGGAGGCCTGTCCAGCAATCATGATTTCCAGGTTCTCACAACTCAGGTGGCCCTACTCGCGATCTGACATCAGAAGGTGTCAGCTGCCTGCTCTTTGGGAGCAGCAAGGGCCCTGTGTGTGCCCCACAAGTCCTTGCGTCCCTACACTCAGCACACGCCCCTCTTTTGGGAGCCAAACCCAGGGATCCCACGGCAGCTCTGGAGCACCCAGGCCTACACACTTTGCTCCTGCACCTGCTGCCCTCGGCCTCCCCCCCCTCCCCCTCCAGGGATCCCTAGGCCTGTGTGGATTGAGAGGAGGCGCAGCCTAGCAGTCCACCTTGCTGGAGCTGGGGGCTTCTCATGCGGCACCTGGGATGCAGACATGGCATGGCCATTTGGGGCAGACCCGTTGAGGCCCTGCATGGTGAGTCTCAAGGCCTCTGTGAGTCAGTTCTGTAAGGTGTCTCTCATCAGTGAGCTTCTGGCATGCCCAGGGTGGCTCAGGACCGCCAGGTTAGGAGTTTACATGAGTCTAGGCTTCAGGAAAGCAGCTGGATGGGTTTGGGAGTGGGATGGACCTGGGTACTGCTAGGAGACCCCTAGAACTCCCCACCAGAGTCCCTTGATCTCTCCACGATTCCTGGGCTAGGGGCCCACGTCACAGTAGTTACATGCAATTAGCTCCTGCCAGCCAGTCCCCTGTGGCCTTTGGTTAGGGCCTAGCTCACCCTGTTGCCTTCCCAGAGCATTTTTCCTCACGCTGCTGCTTTGCTGAGGAGGTGTGAATGTTTAGTGCTGTCAGACCCAAATGGCCTTCCTTCCTTTATGAGATACGGGGTCTGTCTGACAACTGGGATCCCCTGGGGTCCTCCGTCTTACCTAGCCCTGGCCAGGCTCAGAACGGCTTCCAGGAATCCAGGAGACTTGGTGATAGGGGGTGGTGTGTCTAGTTTTCTATGATTTCATAAAACAGAAAACTGAATGGTGAACACATCTAACTATATTAAAACTAACATGGATTATGAATGGATTAAACAACCCAACCAAAAAGCAAGGTCTGGCAAAATGGATCAGAAAATAGTTAACTGTATGTTCTTTATAGGAGATGCACTTTAGATTCAAACATGTATATTTACGTTGAAATAAAAAAGACAAGAAAACATATATGATGCTAACAGCAGCCATAGAAAAACTGAAGTGGCTACACAGTTTTTTTAGACAAAATAGACTTTAAAACAAACTAACAATGGGGCGCCTGGGTGGCTCAGTCGGTTAAGCCTCCGACTTCGGCTCAGGTCAGATCCGTTCGTGGGTTCAAGCCCCGCGTCGGGCTCTGTGCTAACAGCTAGCTCAGAGCCTGGAGCCTGCTTCCGGTTCTGTATCTCCTTTTCTCTCTGCCCCTCCCCCTCTCATGCTCTGTCTCTCTCTGTATCAAACATAAATAAAACATTAAAAAAAAAACTAACTAACAAAAGTGTTACTGGAGATAGAGGAAAATTTGATTATGATAGAAGTGGTTCATCTATTAAAAATTTGTTAGAATTATAAACATATGTTCTCTACCAACAGAGACTCCATAGATGCAGAAAAAACACTTGATAAAATCCAACACCTTATTATGTTAAACACATACCACAAAGGCATGGGAGAAATCTCCCTAAACATGGCAAAGGAAACCTATGAGAAACTCACAGCTAATATCATACTTAATGATGGAAAATTATGCAGTGTCCCCCTAAGATCAAGAGCAATACGAAGATGTCCATTCTTACCACTGCCATCCAACATTGTCCTGCAGGTTCTATCCAAGGAAATTAGGAAAGAAGATGAAATAAAGGCATCAAGATTAGAAAGAAAGAATTAAAATTATCTCTATTTTGAGATGACATGATCCTTTTCATTATAAAAGATTAAGAAATGCACTAAAAATGATTAAGACTAATAAACATGTATATCAGGTTTGCTATATAGAATATACAAATATTAACTGTATTTTTGTATTCAGTGAATGAACCATTCAAAAATGAAATGAAGAAAACAACTTCACTCACATTAGCATCAAAATAAGTAATGTGCTGGGGCACCTGGGTGGCTCAGTAGGTTAAGCGTGGGACTTTCACTCAGTAATGATCTCACAGTTCACGGGTTCAAGCCCCGAGTCAGGCTCTGTGCTGACAGCTCAGAGCCTGGACCCTGATTCTCATCCTGTGTCTCCCTCTCTCTCTGCCCCTCCCCTGCTTGTGTGTTCTCTCTCTTTCTCTCTCTCTCTCTCTTTCAAAAATGAATAAAACATTTAAAAATGAGTAAAGTACTTGGAGATAAATTTAACAAAAGATGTACAAAACTTTACTCTGAAACTATAAAACATCGTTAAGAAAATAAACCCCCTCAATAAATGGATAGGCATTTCATGGACAATGGTAGAAAGAAATATCTATTTTTATGTTATGTTCAGGAAAATATCTAGAGACAGAAAGTAATTTGGTGGTTGCCTAGGGTTGGAGGGATCAGGAGGAAATGAGGGGAAAGTGATAATGAGAATAGAATTCTTTTTTTGGGTGATCTAAACTTGACTTTGGTGATGGTTGCACAACTCTGTATATGTACTAAAAACCACGATATGGGATACTTTCAATGGTAATGCTATGATATATGAATTATATCCATAAATCTACTATATGTTTTTCTATGTTATAAAAAATGATCACTCAACATTTGTTTAGTCAGGAAATTTTAGATATAGATAAAGCACCATTGAATATTTATATATAGGGTTAAAAACTCATTGTGGAAAATGTTCATTTTATTTAAAACTCTGTTGAAAATTTGGAAAATACAAGAAATGTAAAGACGATAAACATTAATTGTTATTGCTCACATACTCTACACACTTCCCACGATAAACTGGGTTCCAAGCTTAGGGTTATTATTCGGTCTCAGGGAGTCAATGTTTGAATTATTTTTTCCTAGTATATAAATGAATTTAAAAACAAGTAGAAAGAGATGTTTCAAAGTGAGATAATACCTGGAATTCCAGCTATGATGGCGTCACAGGAATTGATGGGAAGTGACATTTTGACAGATCCTTCAGGGATACCTACCTTTATGGCAATAATAAATAATATCAGATAATATAACTGATGATGTATTATATGATAGATTCTCTGATACAGCACCACATATATTATCTAACATAATTCTTATTTTAATAATACAAGATGGTTTTTGTTAAGATGCTCTTTGTATACATAGAAATTGGAGTTTAGTGATGATGCAAACATTAACCGTAGATTAGAACCCTACTGTTCCACAAATAAATGGGGGTGCACTAATAATCAATCAAAAGTCATTTAGGAAAAAAATAGGTAATCTCATCAATCTCACTCCATTTTGGGGTTTATAGGTCTAAAAACTCAAGAGCTAGGATCGTCCATCTCTTATACCAATGTGTATCTATCTATCTGACTATCCATCATCTGTATTCATATATCCATCTGCTTTCATTCCTCAATTCATAGATATTTAAAACATAAATTGTAGTAAATTATGTAGGGTATATAACATATATTGCTCCATGTTTTTTCTGAAAAAGACTTTAGAGAATGAAACTAAAACTCAGGGTAGCATTCCATTAGTGAAAGTTAACGTTGAGTATAGGTATAATCAAGAGCATTTCTTTTTCCACATTCAAAAAAGTAAGAAAGGTTACTGATTAAAAAAATAATTACCATTCACTTATCTTAAGGCCATAATAGTGTATGTGTTTTTGTGAGGTAATTGTTGGAATGGGGAAAAAAATCCTAAGCTACATGATTTCTTCTGCTCTTTGAAGGGAGATCTTTTAGGAAGAATCAAGTATGAGCACATTTAGTCATCCATGAAATTCATGGATTTGAACTTTGAAAAAAAATCCATTACTGGAAGATTATATGCCATGTTTGTCTTCCTGTCTAAAGTTGTTACTGTACCTTGTATCAAGTAAACCTTGTGCTTAATAAAAATTTACACTAGGTCAGACTTTTATTTGGCATAGGAGATTCAGAGAGATTTATAAAGTGTTTCTGTTTTAAGGGATCCTGTCCTTTAGAAAAAGCACTGGGCAAATAAACAGCCAGCTATGTTGAAATTAACTTGCCCCAAACCTTTGATATGCCAAATTCTAGAATGTGAGAATGTTTTATAGGATCCAGACTTTCCCTTAATATTTACAAACATACTTTTTGTTTACTTCATTTAAGTCACCTCAAGGGAGAGGATAACTAGAGCACAACAAAGGCCCCATGATGAAAACGTTAAGTGACCACCTACTCAGAAACTTACCCACTCCCGAGCATTGGCCTCCACGTCTTTGAGATTCGAATTTGAAGTTTAGCAAAATTACAATTGCCTGCGTCTCTAGTCTTTGTGTTTCTCGGCAAATAGTTAATCTGCGAGAAGCAATATTCCACTGAAAATTTTTAACACAAATGCCTATTTATCTTTGTGGTAAAAAGAGAACGGGTTCCAATAAAATTTCCCACGTCCTATTTTATAGACAAAACAGAGCTCTTGGGGGACAGTATGCAAGAAATAACCCAAGAGGAAAGCCAGAAACAAAGAAAACAATTCACATAAAATGAAAAGAAGATGTCCCTCTCATCTTCAGAAAAATGACAGGAGGACTCCAACAGACCATCTCTCTAGGAAAAGAACCATAACCAGTGAAAATGATAAGAAAACCCTAAAATCTTTGTACATTGTCTCAGGGGCATTGAGAAACATTGATTTACATCCATTAAGTCTCAGTAAAAGCAGTGAGAGAATGTGGAGTCAGAGCCCTGACCTAGCCACCTCTCCATCCGCTCAGCAAGATAGAAGCTCTCCTCCTGGACAGTCAGGTGAGAACAGGGGCCTCCCTCTCCCAGGCGCTGAGAGGTCCTTTCATCACAGGGCCCTCCCTGAGGGTTGAAAGTCTATTCCAAGAGCCGTAGGATGAGAACAGTCCCCGTCCCCCTCTCCACATTCTACTCACAGCGTATAGATTAACCAAGAGAAACAGAGGTGCCCTGGCCAGAGGTCTCCTCACAGAGACTGTCCTCGCTCAGAAGTGGGCTACTGCGCCCATGCCCTAGAGCCATGGTTCAGAGACCTTGCCCAGGGCAGCAGGCAGGCTGTGAGAACAGAGGGGTCTAAAGCTCCCCAAGGGAACCAACGTTAATTTGGAGAGGCTCTAACCTAAGTATGATGTTAAAAACAGTCAAGATTTTGGAGGTAACTAGTGCAGAGGATGCTGGTAGCCCTGCAAAAGCAACAAGCCAAACCACAGTCAGCGAGTAGTTACAACAGAAACCCGGCCACAGAACAACCATCTTGGGGGAGGAGTGAGCTCCAGAAACCGGCCCAAAGGCTACCACTGAAAGAGACTTGAACTGAATTGGATCAAACTGTGGCGAGGTTTATGTTCCTGGGCATTGCGGAAAACAACACAGCAACAAGTCAGTCGTCAGTGGAAGCTAATGACTGGTGTGATGGTCCGTGGGCAGAGATTAGGGAAAGGGAGAGCAAAGAGATAGAAAAGCTGCAGTCATGGCGAGGGGCCATGCCCACAGGCAGGGCTGTGCCTTTGGGGGAGTGGCACCAGCTGCTGCGTACTCTGGTGGAAATAGAAGCCACTGAACAATTCAAAATAATAAACAGTTTAAATAATAAACCAAACAAGCAGATAAACCAAACAAATGAAGAAAAGCAACAAAAATCCCCAAACATAAACAATATAAGACAAACTACAGACTAGTATCTCCTCTGAATATAAACAGAAGATCCTCAACAACACAAGAGAAAGCCACATTCAGAAATATATCAAACATATGATACATTCTGAATAAGTGTGATTTATCCCAGGAATGCAAGGTTAAACATCAAAGAATCAATTTAGGTAATATAGCCTATCAAAGAACAAAACCACATAATTATCTCAATGGATACCAAAAACAGGTTTGATAAAAATCCAACACCTTATTAGGAAAGAAACATCAGACGAACTGGGATAGAATCAAACCTCCTAGCCTCATAAAGAAAATCTATGGAAAACCCACAGCCAACATATTTAATGGTGAATAACTAAAGGCTTTTCCTCCTGAAAAATCTGTATTCTTAGTAAGCATCCAAAATGATGCTGATGTAGCTGGTCCATAGATCTGCACCTGGCAGTCTCTGTAAAATGAGAATAAGTAGTTTCCTCTCTGATGCAGTTAGACTAGGGACTAGCATTAGCTACAGAGGATAAGCCATGAATGATATGCACAGACCTTAACCCTTTCACGAACTTGCCTTAGCTCAGGATCCACCAAAAGCAACAAGGCTTTTGGTGCAGGTGGTTTAATTCGGGGTGCGGGGTGCTTCTAGGGAGCGGAGGTGCAGGAACGGGATGTCCACAGCACCAGCCCAGAAAGGAAAATGAATGCCTTGCTATGGGAGTTAGGGACTCTCTTCACCCAGGCTCTGCGTGGCTCTGTCCCTTGCCCTTTTCCTGAGATCAGAAATGGGTGGAGAAATGTGACCTGGAGCCCGAATGCCGTCCATAAATATTGACCTTGTTCAATAACATCATATTTTGTCTTAGGTCATACCAATATTCACGCATTCCTCAGTCTTTCAGTGTTGAATAAGCACCATAAGCTTGGCTTAAATGCAATTTATTTTGGGGGTCCTTTGCAACTAAACTTCTCTTTGCTTTATAGTTTCCTTCTATTAACATGAAGATAATCTTAGTAATGTTAGTAACTCACTTTTATTATAAAGAACAATTAATTATTCTTTATACCATCATTATTACATATGAAGTTAAGAAGAGAAAACCTGTGATACAATTAGAATTCTCAGCGGATGTTACCCTTTTGTTTTATAAGACTGACTGCGTTTACCTGCGGGCCTTGCCGTAAATGCAGCCAGAGTGATTTGCACTCCTACTTATGTTAGAGGGAATCAACTTTAAAAGACCCACGGACCTATGAGAATCAGAATGTGTTTTGGTTGTTATGACTTTTCTTCAATCCTTTATGCTTGTTTGTACCTAACACAATTTAATATTTGTGATTTGCCTTCAATGAGACTTTCTAGAACACTCGGCACAGTTTTTATTTTAATTACTGAACTTATTTGTATTTTTGAAAGCACAATATGCATAATGTACATTATTCAAAAGTGACACTGGCCAGGCTCTGTCCCTTCTCTGTCCGGAGTCTTTCAAATTAATCCTCAGACTTAGCCACTTTTTCAAGTTCTCACATTTCCTGGTACAGATAATCTATCCTTCAGAAGACTTCTGTTTTGTTTTCCTGTGTGTGTTGTTTTGCCCTACTAAGTAAAACTTAAAATTTGTGTCTTTTTATACCAAAGGCAGCATAGTATGTATAAGTTTTGTCATTCATTCCCTTTTTCTCTTAGAACTTGAAATATTATCTTTTTTTTTTTTGGTTTGATATAATTCTTTTTGAGATCTAAAGCACCCACCTGTGCACAGTTAAATATATTTGGAGAAATGTATTTCCCTGACAGAGAAACTCCTATATTACAGATCAGCTTTTCCTGTTCTTAAGATTCCTGCAAGTGCAAGGGCATCCAACATTCTCTGGCCTTATTTCCTTCCGCAAATTGGGGGAGGCTCACTTCTCTTATGGTTGCATGTATCAGCAGTTCCTTTTATTCTGTGCAGTCTTGTGCTGTATGGATATATGATCATTTATCTGTTCACCTACTGACGAATATATTCTTGAAAAATCAGCTTTAATGAGGTATAGTTTTTATATAATAAATGTTCCCCTTTCAAGTGCGCGATTCTATAATTCTATGAATTTTAACTCTGTGCAGGTGTATGTGTGTGTGTGCAATCTACATAGAGAACAGCTCCGCATCGGAAGCCCGGAGTTCCTTTATTTTGATCCACAGTCACAGTCCCTCAACGGGCAATCACTATTTTTAGTTCCATGATTATAAAATCGTTTCGCTTTTTCTCAAACTTCATCTAACTGGAACCCTGGAGTACCCACTCCCTTAGGTGTGTGCCTTCTTCCACTCAGTGTGGTTTTTAGATTCATCCAGATTGTATGTTCATGCCCACCTGCTGGTGAGTAGTACTTTCATGTATGGATATACTGAAAATTGTTCACCTGTTAATAGTATTTGGGTTGTTCTGGGGTTGGGATATTATAAATAAAGCTGCTATGAACATTTGTGTCAAATCCTTTTTGTGGACAGACGTGTTTAGTTACTTTGCTGGATCGTAGCGTAGATGACAGCACGTTTACCACATCTGCTGCCCAGAAAGGCAAGTGTGGGAGCTAAAGTTACGGATATAGAATCAGATTATTAAATAAATTTGAAAAAGAGGAAAAATAAACTGAAAATTACAGGATGGAATTTTTAAGGTAAAAATGTAAAGGTTAAATACACTTGGGGGAAATTAACTGCACATAGAGAGATGGGGGTACCCATTTACGTCAATACATGTACATGATTTTGTTGCTCCGAAAAGTCAAACTATACTTTCTCATGGGAGACATTTCTTGTTAGCTTTGGTATTTTTATAAATCTAAATGAAACTAGAGATCATGAAACACAAAGTCATTGCCGAACATAATTGTTCTTTCTTCATATTACTTGGTGGAAAAGAGTCTCTGGGAAGAAGGTTTTAACTTATGACTTAGTTTTAGGCAGAGGATTAAAATTGCTAGAGAAGGCATGTGAGCAAATCACTTTTCACATATCATTTAATTTTTAGGAAACTCTGCAAGGTGGAGTATTAATATTAATAGTCCTCAGATGAGGGAGCTTAGTGTATGAGATGTTAAGGAACTTCCCTAAGGTCACAGAGCTGAACTTGGACACTCAAATATGGTTTCATTCTTTTCCTTATCCACATCTGACATCCTCAATAAATAGCAGTTGCTAGTATTGGAAATGTATTTAATGAGTTACATATTGATTCTGATTGTAATTTATTCACATTCTGCCAAATTCTATCAGGAATTAAATTATTTGCTAAGAGAAAGTCAGATAGATTTAGATGAAGATAGTTATACATTTCTTTCTGTCGTGTGTTAAATCAGTCTGTTGCAACCTGAACTTGAAACAGGAATTCGTATTTCTAACTTCCCTCTGCCGAAAGCTAGCCAACATGTACTTCAACTACTAGGTTTTACCAAAAAGAGTTGGTTCCAATCATTCTTTTCCATAGTTAAAGTAAGGTTTATTCTGAGCTTATTTTGAACTTGAAAAAGTCTTTCTACAGGAATAAGACCATTTTGCAAATGCACACATTATACCCAGATAGGTGTTTTAGAATTGCTGTCAAGAGAATTAAAGCTGTTCAAATTTAAATTGAGTAAATTTATTCTTCCTATTGTTAGACCTAATCCTAATACATCGTGGGCCTTGATGGTTGTTCAAGGACGACTGAAAGTGATGAATTCTTTGTGTATATCCCGTTGGACGGAATATAAGTTCTATGTAGAAACGGTGGACTCCCCAATCTCTTTTCCAGTTTATTTTCAGCTTATCAGGTGAAGACAAGGTAGGGTTCAGTAAAATCACTAGCACTGAGTTTCCCTCCTTGTCTTTTCAACAAATAAGGAGGCTCCCAAGTGAGTTTCAGCCAGAAGTCACTTCGTCTGTGCCTGACGGCTGTCCCAAGTGTTTGATATGAAATAATCTGTCCTTCAAGAGGAGCTGGAAAACAGTAAAATTTTTAAGATAGCAATTTTTGCTTTTACAGTTTGGTTTACTTACTCTTTTTATTTTGTTTGAATATTTTGATGTATTAGGAAATTCTACATTAATTGATTGCCACATTAAGCAGTTCCAACATACATTTCCCGTTTCTATTTTGTTGTTGTTGCTCATTCATTGGAAGCTTTCTTAGAAGCTAAGAAATGCCAGTTCTGATGCACACCAGTTTTGTTTTCCTCTAAAGCTTACTGTTTCACTGGGGATACTTAGAAAAGAAAAAAAATATGCTAGTCTATTTATTATATCTGTAAATGATAAGCTGTCTCAAACTTTTTAAAGAATTGACATCTTTTAAAAATTGGGAAACAGAGAAATAGAAAAAGATTTGTTATAGCTAACAGCACTATAACTGATCTTTTGCTAAAATTTTGTTGTGCTAACTTTCAAACTTTTATTCATAGTTGTAATAATAATGTCCAGGGAAATCTGTGCTCCACTCTTTTATTTAGCATTGCATCCTAAGGATTTTCCTGTATTATTACGCAATCCTCAGGATTGTAATTGTAAATTGCTACACTAATATTCCATCATATTTACATATGATACTGATGTGTTTCAATATCTTCTATTTGTGGACATTTTGTTTCCACACTTTCACTGTTACAAAGGATACTATGGTAACTATGTTTGATGAAATGCCTGTTTACGTTCTTTGCCCATCTATTAATTGGGATCACCAATTCTTATTAACTTATAGGAACTCCTTACAAAGGTATTAATAATTTTCATATAACAATGTATATAAAAGTGTTTCCAGGATGCCATATACATATATGTATATAATCTTTTGGAGATGTAGAAGATGAATGGTGGGGTGGGTTTAATGATTAAAGATACAGTTTTGGACCTTCTTATGTTTAGATTCAAATCTTGTGAATTTAGGTAAATTACCCAATGATAAAAATAATACGGCAAAAATATGTGATATTTACTATTTGTATGAATTATGAGAGATGAGAAAATTAAAGAATTTAGGTTGTCTATGGCCATCTGGGAGTGGTACCATCAGGAACACAAACAAGGTGTATGTTCTCTCTCTGCCCCTCCCCTGCTCATGCTCTTCCTCTCTCAAAAAAAAAAATATTAATTTTTTTTAAAAAGCCGTACTATATTGCTTCTATGATTATCTATACCATCATGGAAGAAGCTGAAGTAATAAACGTCACCAGATCATACTAAGATGATGAGGTAATATCTGTGGGATTTTTAGGAAGTGTGTACCACGTGGTAACTCCTCAACCAGTGGCATCAATTATTATGTTCATGCTTAATCCACTTATGAATGCATATACTCTATCTATCTATCTGTCCTCTATCTAATTTTCTATCTATATCTATTTCATGTTCGCTATTTGTTCCAAAGAATGTCAGGAAAGCTTTTGTTATATCTTTTTAATTCAAATTAACTATGTAGCTGAGAAGCGCTTACTGCACACCTGCCCTGTGCTGCCTGCGCGAGACCACCATGGTCGGTGCCTGTTCTGTCTCTCTCCTGCACCGCCTCTCAGCACCGCCCTCACGTCCAGGCCTGTGTGGCTCCACACCTGGGGTTGAATCTTCTGTTCTGTTTATTTCCACTGAGTTTCGAATCCGGGCCTCCAGCTCCTCAGACGTGTCTTATCCCAAACTAAACTCGCCACGTTGTTTCCTGCCCAAAACCTGCCTCCTGCCTCCCCTCTTACCCCGCAAGAACATCACCCAGGTTTTTCAAGTGAAGAGCTTCTGTGACTCTTCTGCCTTCTTTGCCCTGCCTTCATTGAGTCATCAAACCTGTCCGTTTCACTCCCTTCACCGGTATGTCCCTGTCACTTCGACCCCTGTCCTGGGTCAGGCCCCGGCAGCAATTCCCAAGATTGCTGAAAACATCTCAGCTTGTCTCCGGAGTTCCGGTTTCCTCTCTTCATTCCATTCCTACTAACATGATGAAAAATACCTTTTAAAAATTCACATATGATTGCCACTCTTGCTGAAAATGCTTCCAAGGGTTTCCTTTGCTTTTAGGGTGACTATTAGGGGCCCAGAGTCTCAGCACACTTGTAAGAGTTTATGCTTTCACTCTGCTGCTCATCATCACTCTTCCTCCGCTGCTCCCCATCACCACCTGTGATGCAGACGTAGGAGGCAATTCTGGGAACACACTACCGGATTGTACCCTGCTCTGTCTTGCTTACATTAGTTCTCATGGTTCTTACATCTGGAACATTCCGCACCCCGGTCCACTCCCTCCACCCCATCTCCACCTGACAAAAGCGTATACCTGGCCAAGTTTCAGCTCAGGTATCCCTTCTGCGAGCTGCCCCTTCCTAGCTCATGGTTGTACGTGTCTCGGCTTCATATTTCCCTCCATCCCTAGACCCAAGTCCTCGGGGTGTCGGCCACGGAGCTGTGTTCATCCTCACCTCTACAGTGCCTGTTCAGTGCCTGGCCCACAGCGTGGTCTGACTAGGTGCCCCAAATAGGAAGAATTACTTTGTTGCTAAAGTGCAAGAAAGCTTTCTTGTTGGGATAGTGCCTCAAGGGCTCGAATAACGAGAAGGTTCCTGAATTCTTTGTCAGTGGTTTCTTCCTGCGCTTCAAGTATATCCTTGTAACTGGTGTGACTCAAGATATTAAGTGACAGACGCCAGTAGTAGCAGGTCTGTGTGACTGCATATCTGTTTCGCTGCAGGTGCGACAGGTGTGATGGCCTGCGGTGCCCAGCGGCAGCACACCCCGCACGCTGGGCATCTAATGGACCAGGTCTTGTGTTAGACTCCGTAAGGACACAGACAACAGGAACCCGTCTCCTGCCTTTGGAGGCAGTCACCATCTAAGGGGAAGTGGAAACCGGAGGAGCGCTAGAGAACAGACCTGAAGACACTTTGCTATTGTCACATACCAGCCTTGCTGCAGTGTGGGTATTAGATGCAGTTGTAGGTATTAATTCTCCATTATAATTATTTTTATATTTTTATATTATAATTATATTATAAATTTTATAATATACATTTTATTCTATAATTATAATTATTTTCCTTATTCTTCAGCAGTCTCCATATTTCTGAGTCCAGGACATGGAAGTAATAGAAGTAACAGGGATAAACACATAAAAATCTCACCTTCCAAACCAGTTTCCATGGAAACCAAACAAAGAATAAGAAAAGATATATTATATATTCCACTGCTTTCAGGAACAGGGACATAAATACATAGTTTTAAAATTTTGTTTCGGTTAGAACTCCTTTAATAACATTGAATATGAAAATCATGTGGCCTAAATACCCTGAAATATGCTGGCATTTTTCCACTTGCAACCATCATTTGCTAAAAGTATTCATTCATTTAACAGCATTCTTGAGGGCCTACTGTGTGCCACTTCTGAAGCTGTCCCCTGTGACTACTGCTCACAGAGAAGGGAGATAAAGGACCGGCAGCTGGGGAGCACTTCCTTTGTGCCAGAACGTTCCATGCGGTGTACGTGTGAATCATCTCAGTCTGTAAAACATTTATTACTATACACCCGTTGAATAGGAATGGTTTGTAAATACTATGCATACTTTGAAGATGAAGAAACTGAAACTATGTTTTTAGAAAGCGAGCTAGACCATGATTTTCAAATCCAATTCTTTAAAGCGCTTTCTGAATCCTGTAACGTCTTTATCACCTTCCAAATGGGCGGATTGAAGCTCCGTCTTTCCGGTGGAGACAACCCATCAGGAGGGTGGGGAACATGGTGGACGTCTTGGGCATATGCCTTATTCTATAATTCTATAAAACATATATGGAACCTATTACCTGGAAAATAAAAGTATCATGAAGGGGCTCAGAACGACCCAGTTTGGCATGCGGGTTACTCTGAGCTGACATCAGTCAAGGCCCAAAAAGCTCAGCAAGAACTTGTACCTACCCCTAAACCGCCTAAGAGAACCTCGCTAGAGGGTTGGTCCAGGGAACGCTGTCCCCAGCGGGAACTGCAGAGTAGAGCCAGGCGCGCTAAGCGGGGTGGCCGGGCGGGGCCGGGGGTCAGCTCCTCCCTCTGTGTCCCACTCTCCGCAGGGCAAACATCTGGTTGACCAACGCTTGCTGGCCCCTCTGCGTGTGAACTGTCTTCCTCCCCTCTGAAGCCCAGGACCGGCTCCTTTCTCCTTAGCCCAGGACGGCACAGAGGTCTCTGCTGTCTGGGTGCTCGAGGGTCTCATCTTCTGGTGCAGCTCCTGTGCATGTGTAATCAGATTTGTTTTCTCATGTATATCTGTCATATCAATGTATCAGCCCAGAATAACTAGGGGGTAAAAAAGTATGTTTCCTCCTCAACAATATGAAACAGGAAAAGTGTCTTAAAATATGTATCTATGTTTTTAATTTTTTACATGTTTATTTATTTTTTGAGAGAGAGAGACAGAGCATGAGTAGGGGAGGGGCAGAGGGAGAGGGAGACACAGTTCCTGAAGCAGGCTCCAGGCTCTGTGCTGACAGCTCAGAGTCCGACACGGGGCTGGAACCCATGAACTATGAGATCATGACCTGAGCTGAAGTCAGACGCTTACGGACTGAGCCACCCAGGCGCCCCTAAAATATATATCTTAAATTAACACACACACACAATTTAAGAACAATTCTTCCATTTCACATATTTCATTGTATCAAGTTTATATCAGTGATATTTTGAGAAAAAATATACCAAAGATTATCTTTAAGTAAGCAGCCTTCGTAAAAATTAAAAAAAATAAAAAGATACGTTAAAATATGAAATCTTTGTATATTGGAAAATATTCTAAAAGACTGACACTAACTTGGGAAGAAAGTTCATTTTCTAGAGAATATTGTGTTCTTGAAACTTTCTGTGGCTTCCCATCCAGTTAGAGCATGGGCACACAGTTGCCACCAGAGGGCAGGGTGGACTTACAATCAGTTCACATCTGTAAAAGGAGTCTGTTACTTTCTTAATCCACAGATCTATGTTGTAGTAGATGAAGTCTCTAAGAAATATTTGTATAATATGTATTAGAACACATTATATTTGATTACCCTCCTATAATGACAATGTATAACATCAGATATTTTTTATAAACTTGAATAATATGATTTTTAGAGAAAAAATAAGAAACAAGAAGCAAGCACTGATTTCTGCAAGCCAAAATTAACTTTAATCTGGCTTTAGATTTGCTATATTCGTTCCTGACTGTATTTCTAATAACATATACTTCTGTGAACGAAACAAAGGGGAAGTAAGTTCTGCATTTTGTAATTTTAAGGTTGAGTGTGTAGAGAATTGTAGAAAAAAAACCTGTCAGACAGTCATTTTATTTTTGAACAATGAAGAAAAAAAGAAGAAAACAGAAAATAGTCACTAGGTAATAATTTTCAGCATCAAATGGTCATCTTTACTGAGGCAAGTGAATGAAATGACTTGCTTTTTAAGGTTTTTAATTTTTAGCAAGTTTAAAGTGGGTGAGGGGTGGGCGGGGCGTAGGTATATTCATCTATAATGAGTTCTAGACAAACCAACTGTGGCAAGGAGCTTTCTCTACACTCAGATGCTGCTAAAACCCCTATCATCCAATTTGGGAACAACTCATATGAAATAAGTGGGAAACACTTTGTGAAAGTTACTAATAACAAGAGCACTGTGCAGCTTATGCTTCTGCAAACATTCACTGAGCGCTCACAGAACGAAGTTAACGGAGGAACAAGCATGCTTAGAGTAAGTAATAGTCATGAGGTCATCTGGCTTGTGAATGAATGAGTTCCCAGGAACAGTTACTGTTTAGGACTAAATCCTAAACTCTGAGTCCTTAATCAGTTAACTGCAGTGGTTGCAATTAGGACAGAATTAATCCAGGCACAAGAGATCAGCGTTACCACAGGCTAAGGCCTCAGGCTCAAGCCACATACCTCGTCTTCTCGGTGATGAACTAGAGAAAACACCGGGCTGTTTGTTTTAGGAAAGACCCTCAATCGGTCTACCTGGCCACCAATGGCAGTTGCTGAATTTACTCCAAAGAGCAAGTCACTAGGAATTAAGAAAGTGTCTTTACTTCCCAGCCTTGGAGGCATTCAGCGGGTAAGAAGATGTAAGGAGGGCGTTTTCTCCTGGGGACGCTTCCTCTGTGCTTCCCTCTGGGAACAGTGAGCTGAGTTGTTCACACACCCCAGTCCAGAAGTGAATAAAATCAATCATGCCGTTAATTCAACTGAGTTTCTGCAAGAAATCATCCCCACCCTCCAATTCTTTTGTCAGATTAGATCCCTAGAGGCTTGTCCAACCAAGTTTCTTTGACAAGCTAGTGAGGACAGTTTTATTGCCAGACTGTATGCAACAATATAACCAAACATTGTATTGCCCTAAGTGTCGTCTTCAAAACTGCATATGGCGTGGAAGCCTGGAAAGGAAACTAAACTGTGACAAGAAGGAGATCTCCCTTTCCTGCCTCCCTGTGGGTGAGATAAAGACGGTTTGTTTTTAAAATATGCTCAGGAGGCTAAGGCTAGTGATTACTTTTGTATTGAGGAACCACTCTACTCCTTTCAGAGTCGGTGTTTTTCTGAACACCTCAACCTGTTTGTAAAGCCTTCCTGGCCAAACCCGAACAGGCACCTGGATCTGAATAACTTTCTTTTCTTGTTCACAGATTATGTGGTGACTGTAAGACTAAAACTGGTTTCTTTCTAAGTAATTCTGCTCCTCTGAATTCTGACACGCCCCGTGTCTGCGTGTCTGCATGCACACGTATACAGACGGTGCAGTTCATGAAGCACTTTCTGAGGCCGACCCACTCGCTGGCTGTGGCTGCCCCATTGTTAAGTGCAAATTTTAAAACCCCATAAAACTGTCCTGGACCTGTGTGGGCCGCCAGTATTTTGGCAAGCCCACATGAGAGCTGCCTGGGAGATGCTCTAAATTGGGCTCTCTGACCCGGACACGCCATAGCTCCCTGCTACCTAATTTGAACAGCAACCGCTGAGATTCTCAAGTTGAATAATTCACAGCATAACAGCTTTCTGAGAAGCAGATTCATCCTATTACATAATTTTCCAATCTTATGTTTATATATCAATATAAATTATATGTCATGATTATATGATTTCCAAACTTTTAAATATTCCCCCTCAAGAGTTAATCTGGCTCAGAAACTCACATGCCAAATACGTGCAAGAAGTGTCACGTCTGGGTCCTAAAAGGCGGGAGTATTACTTGAATCAACAGGAATCAGGTTGGCTCATCCACACTACACAAACAGAGACCATACTTTAAGGGGGGCACCGCTGAGACCCTCGGCTGGGTCTGGGCTGTCAGGAACCCCCATTTGGCTGAACTTCTTAGGCAGATTGTTCTGTTTCTTTATAATTCCCTCTGTCCAAACTCGCCTGTGTCCTGCTCATTCAGTGTGGAGCTACTCCAGAAACAGTTCATATTAATTTATTTGAAGTACGGTACGATTGATTCAGCTCAATGCCTATGCTGTTTCCATAAAGAATGGTTCTCTACAGATGGGTCGTTCATGGTGAGACTTACGGTATCAGTAGAAAGCCAGTGGTGAAGACCTCCTGGACAGGACGGACTTCCCGAATGCCTTTTAGTCCAGACCGCATTGGCTACCAATCACTTTGCTGACTTGTGGGAGGACCCAGTGCCAAAGGCAGTCCCTCCTCTCCCGGTGACACCAGTGTCCTGGGGATCTGGTCTGGATGTCAGCAGCACATTAATCATGGCTGGAGTGTGGGCTCTGAGGCATTCTTCACAACCTGCCCTGGCCAGCCAACCGTGGCATTTTAGAAGTTTGGATTGTTTGGAAGAAGTCGTATCGTCAAAATTTCCAGATCCTGACCCAGGACCAGATCAAGGGGTGTGCTTCAAAGCATGAGAAGACATAGACAATTAACTAAACAGTATGCTCTGAACAAATGAACATGATATAAATGTATCAAATTATCTAAGTCTTGAGTAAAGAACTTGCAGATAGGTCCAATTCAGTGCTGTTTAAGTAAATTTAAAAAATATATAGCAATGATATACTTATATATAATTTTATGCATTCATGCATACTTAGGGCAGTTATAGAAACTTTCAAGAGAAAATCACATGCAAACATTAGGTCAGGAAAAAAGTTACTTGAGAGGAAAAGAAAAGAAGTTACTTGAGAGGGACACTGTGGCAAGGGTGTGAGTTGGATTGATGTTTGTGTCAAGGTAGTAACTTGTGATGTGTTTTAGAGATAGAATATAAGTGTCTTTAGATATTTTCTCTATGCTTAAAATATTTCACAATTTCAAATAGTAATAAAATATGAGAGAGGAATTAAGACAATACTTTTGTTATTTATAAATTTTTGCATATTAAAATACCACTTTTAAAATTCCATGGTAGAAATTACTCCCTAAATATATTCCAAATACCATATATTTTCATTTAATTCTTTCAAAAAAGTTATTTGATTTCCAGAAGTGAAAAGAGAAAGATGAAGAGATAGATGAAGGTGGAAAAGATTGAGGAAAGAATCCTCCGAAAAGTCGTGAGCTCACAAAGCACATGACTAACTTCTTTAAAACCTAATTAGATCCCAGGAGGTAATAATAATAATAATAATAATAATAATAATAATATCAACAACAACAGCAGCAGCAATGATAGCCACCATTTATTGGTGGTTCCAAAGTCCTAGTTGATGGATGCATAATCTGCTTAGTCTCCGCCAGAGTCATTGCACTGGGATTACATTTATATTTATGCTCATCAATTGCCCCAAATCATACATTTCAGTAGCTTGCTATACATTTGGACTATCACTTTCTTGATCAGTTGTTTTTACTGGAGTTTTCATCTCTTTTTCTTACTGATAAAGGATGGTATGCCTTCACTATATTCTAAAACTTCTCTCAATTCTTTCTTTTTAAAAAAAAAATAATTTATTGTCAAATTGGCTAACATACAGTGTGTAAAGTGTGCTCTTGGTTTTGGGGCAGATTCCCATGGTTCATCACTTACGTAAAACACCCAGTGCTCACCCCAACAAGTGCCCTCCTCAATGCATCTGTGTGTGTCTATCCTTCCTTGGAGACAAATAAGCCAAACTCCCACTTTTTGGTCCAGTGGGAATTGATTGCAAGCCTGTCCTCCTGGGATATCCTAATTTAGACATTGTCTTCTGAAACCCATTCCTTCCCCTTTCTTTGTTGTCATGCTCATTTTTCTGAAATGCTTATTGAAGTTATTTCTTCAGGGAGGAGCATGAGAGGTAAATTCCTGAGTCCTTGATGGGTGAAATGTCTTTATTTTTGCCCTCATACATGATTAATAGTTTGAGTTCAAATCGGTTTCTTTATAACCTTGCAAACACTGTTTCATTGCCTTTCAGAATCCATCTGACAAATGAAAAGTCTCAGAGAAGTGCGATTTGAATTCTTTGTAGGGGAGCTGTTTTGTCTTCCTTTATATCTCTGAATCTCAGGATCTAAGCTTTTTTACTTTTCTCACGTTTAATAAAGATGCCTTTAGTTTTGCGTCATTTTTTTCATCCTCCCTACTTATCATTCAGCCGCTTCAATCTAAATGTATATCATATTTCTAATACTGAATTTTTTGTTGCTGTTGTTTATTTCTTCTCTTCCATCTTAATCAGAGTCTGGCCCATCTGTTTAGATCCTGTATACATATTTTTCTCTTATAGTCTTAATGTCGTTGCTTTCTTGGTGCCCTTTTTAAACATTGATTTCATATTCTGCCCTTCTTGTTGGCACTTTTATTTTTAGCTTTTTATTTTATTTTATGTCTAAGTCCTCTTTTTTGTTATCTTACTTTATAAATTCAAACACATCTTAAATCTTATTGAAAACATAGTTATAATTTTTTCAATGCTTTCTTTTTTGTCCCATTATTTCTGTTTCTAATTATCTAGATCAATGACTTTCAGGCTGTCAACTGTCTACAAATACTTGAGATCTTTGACCTTCTGTTCTGTTATGACTGTGTTAAATTAACAATTATTAAGTGAAGCACAGAGTGCCAGATGGTGAGCTGTGGTTCAATAACAGAGCACACGAGAAATGGAAATATAGGAGTTTATTATTCACAGGTCCTGGGGGAAGAACCCTGCATGCTTCAAGGGAGCTACACAGAGAAGTAAGGAAGTATTGACAGAGAGAGAAATAGGACCCTGGTCACATATCTTTATCAGGGTCCCTGGGAGGAGTGCTTTTGGGGACTCCTGGGCTAGATCTGGATGGGCCAATTCAAACCAAAAGAATGGAGTGTTAGTAAGACCCACTGGGGACTTAGCTGTCCTCTGGAGCTGACCAGGCGCACTGGGGTCCCCATAACTTTTTCCTAAATAAACATCCAGAGAAGAAATCACTTTGGGATAGACAGGTAAGAAGCTGTCTATTTGGACAGGAGCCCCCAGTTGCTACTAAGTGGAGGGAGGGCTTTATTCTCAGATGTCAGACCCACATTCAGGTACAGAGCCATTCCCAGCTACGGGGCGAAGAAGCAGGTGTCAATTTTATCTTGGGGAAATACAGTTGTGTGGAACTCTTCACATCCTGGTGGTGATGGTGGCAGGTTGTTAGTGGGGAGCACTTGGGCTGCTCCATAAGCAACAGGTAAATCCCTATGCCTTCACACGTCTGTGTTCTAGTCTGTCTAGTGCTTCCTGGCAAGTTAAACTCGTGCCTCAACTCCAGGGCAGCCATTCTGGGTTATGGCACCCGAACTCCAACTTCATCTGGCAGTGTTTTCCTTTGTCCCTAAATTAGCGAAAGTCTAGCATCCACTGATTAAAACCTTTTCCTTCTGTCCATGTCTCTTTGTTACTTTGGGGCTATTTGTGTGATTCAGTATTGTTTCGGGGAGGTGTTGCAGACAGATACCCCCCCCCCCCACCTCTCCTCTCCATAGGCGGCGGGTTTCTCTCCCCACACACACTCCCCAGAGCCCATCTGCCATCCCTAGTTTTACCCTCCGTGGAGCAGTTTCACTTCTGCTTTCTGTGAACAGCTAGCTCCACCCTTCACTTCTATTTATCTGTGGAGCACAGTCTTTATTCCACCAGGAATCTTGAATTCTTGATTTCCATGTTCTAATCCCTGGAATCCTGGCTCTGTTATTTACTCATTGCCCTTGTATCATTCAGGAATTAATATTTGATCCCTAATGTGGCAATAAACATTTATATGGAAGGACTACATCTTATCAACCCTCGTGAACAGCAGTGAGGAACAAACCAGATTTTGATTGCATTCCCTCCTGTGAGTTGTTTTTTTATTTATGTTACAATCCTGTAACACTAGAATCCTGTCTCTGCTCCCCATCACCTGCCAGCACAAATACGAAGTTTTTTTTATGTGTATTCCTTACTATATTCTCCTTACATAATTTTCAAGTATGCTTTCGTTTTCTCTTAAAGGATATCATAGAATTCATCAGGATTGGACTACCCACTTTCATGAATGGACCATGTGCTTTAAACTTTTATGTGTGTGTTTTTTAAATGAAACTTAGTGTCAGATTGGCTAACATACAGGGTGTGCAATGTGCTCTTGGTTTTGGGAGTGGATTCTCGTGGTACATCGCTTACATAAAACACTCAGTGCTCGTCCCAACAAGTGCCCTCCTAGGTGCCCATCACCCACTTTCCACTTTCCCCCACCCCCCATAAACCCTGAGTTTGTTCTCTGTATTTAAGAGTCTATTATGGTTTGTCTCTCTCTGTCTCTGTTTGTAATTATTATTTTCCACTTTCCTTCCCCTGTTGTCTTCTGTTAAGTTTCTCGAGCTCCACATGTGAGTGAAAACACATGATACCTGTTCTTCTCTGACGGACTTATTTCACTCTGCATAAATACCCTCCAGTTCCATCCATGTTGCCGCAAATGGCAGGATTTCATTCATTCTCTTGCCAAGTAGTACTCCAGTGTATATATAAACCACATCTTCTTTATCCATTCACCAGTTGATGGACACTTTGGCTCTTTCCATAATTTGGCTATCGTTGAAAGCACTGTTATAAACATTGGGGTACATGTGCCCCTATGAATCAGCACTCCTGTGTCCTTTGAATAAATTTCTAGTAGTGTTATTGATGAGTCGTAGGGTAGTTCTATTTTTAATTTTTTGAGGAAACTCCACACAGTTTTCCAGAGCAGCTGCACCAGTTTGCATTCCCACCAACAGTGCAAGAGGGTTCCCATTTCTTCACATCCTCGCCAACATCTGTTATTTCCTGAGTTGTTAATTTTAGCCACTTTTACTGGTGTAAAATTTGGGAGAACTGGACAACAACATGCATAAGAATGAAACTAGACCATTTTCTCACACCATACACAAAAATAAACTCAAAATGGATGAAGGACCTGATTTCAATGTGGTTTTGGTTTGTATTTCCCTGGTAATGAGTGATGTTGAGCATTGTTTCATGTGTCTATTGGCCATCTGGAAGTCTTCTTTAGAAGAGTGTCTGTTTATGTCTTCTGTTCATTTATTCACTGGATTATTTGGTTTTTGGGTGTTAGGTTTGGCAAGTTCTTTATAGGTTTTAGATACCAACCCTTTATCTGATAAGTCATTTGCAAATATCTTCTCTCATTATGTTGGTTTTGTTGATTGTTTCGTTTGCGATATAGAAGCATTTTATCTTGATCAAGTCCCAATAGTTCATTTTTACTTTGAATTCCCCTGCCTTTGGAGATATGTTGAGCAAGAAACTGCTGCAGCTGAGTTCAAAGAGATTGTTCCTTGTTTTCTCTTCTATGGTTTTGAAGGTTTCCTGTTTCACATTCAGGTCCTTCAGCCATTTTGAGTTTATTTTTGTGGATGGTGTAAGAAAGAGGACTAGTTTCATTCTTCTACATGTTGCTGTCCAGCTCTCCCATCACCAGCTGCTAAAGAGGCTGTCTTTTTTCCATTGGATACTCTTTCCTGCTTTGTCAAAGATTAGTTGGCCATACACTTGTGGGTTCAATTCTGGGTTCTCTATTCTGTTCTACTGGTCTATGAGTCTGTTTTTGTGCCAGTACCATATTGTCTTAATGATGACAGCTTTGTAGCAGAGGTTAAAGTCTGGGATTGTGATGCCTCCCACTTTGGTTTTCTTCTTCAATATTACTTTAGCTATTCGGGGTCTTTTGTGGTTCCATACAAATTTTAGGATTGTTTGTTCTAGCTTTGAGAAGAATGCTGATGCAATTTTGATTGGGATTGCAATAAATGTGTAGATTAGTAGTATTGACATTTTAACAATTTACTTATTTACTAATTTATTTATTCTTCCAGTCTATGAGCATGGAATGTTTTTCCATTTCTTTGTGTCTTCTTCAATTTCCTTTGTAAGTTTTCTGTCGTTTTCAGCATATAGATTTTTATATCTTTGGTGAAGCTTATTCCTAGATATTTTATGGTTCTTGGTGCATTTGTAAATGGGGTCTATTTCTTGATTTTTCTTTCTGTTGCTTCGTTATTTGTGTATAACATGCAACTGAGTTCTGTAAATTGATTTTGTACCCTGACTTTGCTGAATTAATGTATCAGTTCTAGCATCCTTCTGGTGGAGTCTTTTAGGTTTTCCATGTAGAGTATCATGTCATCTGTGAAAAGTGGAAGTTTGACTTCTTCTTTGCCAAATTGATGCGTTTTATCTGTTGTCTGATTGCTGATGCTAGGACTTCCAGCACTATGTTAGGTGACAATGGTGAGAGTGGACACCCCTGTCGTGTTCCTGATCTCAGGGGAAAAGCTCTCAGGTTTTCCCCATTGAGGATGATATTAGCCATGGGTTTTTCATATATGGCTTTTACAATGTTTAAGTAAGTTCCTTCGACCCTAAATTTCTCGAGGGTTTTATTAAGAAAGGCTTCTGTATTTTGTCAAATGCTTTTTCTGCATCTATTGACAGGATCATATGGTTATTATCCTTTTTGTATTAATGTGATGTACCACATTGATTGATTTGTGAATATTGAACCAGTCCTACAGCCCAGGAATGAATACCACTTGATTATGATGAATAATACTTTTTTTATGCTGTTGAATTAAATTTGCTAGTATCTTGTTGAGAATTTTTGCATCCATGTTCATCAGGGATATTGGTCTGTAATTCTCCTCTTTTGGGGGGGTCTCTGTCTGATTTGGGAATCAAGGTAATGCTGGTTTCATAGAATGAGTCCAGAGTCTTTCCATGTATTTCTATTTTTTGGAACAGCGTGGGAAGGATAAGTATTGGCTGTGCTTTAAATGTCTGGGAGAATATGGAAACCAATTTGACAATAAACTATTAATAAAAAAATATATAAAAAAATAAATGTCTGAGAGAATTCCCCTGGGTAGCCATCTGGCCCAGGACTCTTATTTGTTGGGAAATTTTTATGACTGATTCAATATCATCACTAGTTGTAGGTCTGTTCAAATTTTCTTTTCTTCCAGTTTGAGGTTGGGCAGTGTGTGGTTGTCTAGGAATTTGTCCATTTCTTCCAGGTTGTCCAGTTTGTTGGCATATAAGTTTTCATAGTATTCTCTAAAAATTGTTTGTATTTCTGAGGGATTGGTTGTGGTGAATCCATTTTTATTTGTGATTTTGTCTATTTGAGTCGTCTCTCTCTCTCTCTCTCCCTCTCTCTCTTTCGAGAGGTCTGGCTAGGGATTTATCAGTTTTGTTTATTTTTAAAAAAACCCAGCTCTTAGTTTTACTGATCTGCTCTACTGGTTTTTTTGTTTGTTTGTTTGCTTGTTTTTGTTTTGTTTCTGGATTCTATATTGTTTATTTATGCTCTGTTCTTTATTATTTCTTTTCTGCTGCTGGCTTTGGGGTTTCTTTACTGTTCTGTTTCTAGTTCCTTCAGGTGTGCTGTTAGATTTTGTATTGGGGATGTTTCTTATTTCTTGAGATAGTCCTGGATTGCAATGTATTTTCCTCTTAGGACTGCCTTTGCTGCATTCCAAAGGGTTTGGACTGTCGTGTTTTCATTTTCATTTGTTTCCATATATTTTTTATTTTTTTCTTTAATTTCCTGGTTGACCCATCCATTCTTTAGTAAGATATTCTTTAACCTCCATGCATTTGGAGGTTTTCCAAATTTTTCCTGTGGTTGATTTCAAGTTTCATAGCGTTGTGATCAGAAAATATGCATGATATGATATCAATTGTTTTATATTTATTGTGGGCTATTTTGTGACCCAATGTGTGATCTATCTTGGAGAATGTTTCATATGCACTCGAGAAGAATGTGTATTCTGCTGCTTTAGGATGAAAGGTTCTGAATGTATCTGTCAAGTCCATCTGGTACTGTATCATTCAGCACCATTGTTTCTTTCTTAATTTTCTGCCTAGATCTCTCCTTTGATCTAAGTGGAGTATTAAAGTCCTTGCAATTACCACATTCTTATCAATAAGAATCCTTATATTTGTGATAAATTGTTTTATATATTTGGGCACCTCCATATTGGGTGCATAAACATTTACAATTGTTAGCTCTTCTTGATGGATAGGCCCCCTAATTATCATATAGTGCCCTTCTTCATCTTTTGTTACTGTCTTTAGTTTAAAATCTAGTTTGTTTAATATAAGTATGCCTACTCCAGCTTTCTTTTGCCATAAGTAGCATGATAGATGGTTCTCCATCCTCTCACTTTCAATCTGAAGGTGTCCTTACGTCTAAAATGGGTCTCTTGTAGACAGCAAATGGATGGGTCTTATATTTTTATTCATTCTGATACCCTATGTTTTTTGGTTGGAGTATTTAGTCCATTTACATTTGGTGTTACTATTGAAAGATATGGAGTTAGTGTCATTGTGTTATCTGTAGGTTTCATGCTTGTAGTGATGTCTCTAGTCCTTTGTGGTCTTTGCAATATTCCATTAACAGAATCCCCCTTAGGATCTCTGGTAGGGCTGGGTTAGTGGTGATGAACTTCTTTAGTTTTTATTTTATTGAAAAAGCCTTTATCTATCCTTCTATTCTCAATGACAGGCTTTCTGCTTAAAGCGTTCTTGGTTGCATACTTTCCCTATTCATCACATTGAATATTTCCTGCCACTCCCTTCTGGCCTGCCAAGTTTCAGTAAATAGATCTGCTTATGTGTCTACCCTTGTATGTTAAGGCCCGTTTGTCCCTAGCTGCTTTCAGAATTCTCTCTTTATCTTTGTATTTTGCCAGTTTCACTATGATGTGTTGTGTAAAAGACCAATTCCTGTTACACCTGAAGGAAGTTCTCTGTTCCTCCTGGGTTTCAAAGTGTGTGTGTGTGTGTGAGTGTGTGTGTGTGTGTGTATGTATATATATATATATACACATATATACATATATATATATGTATATGTATATATGTATATACATATTATAAGAATTGCCCAAGAAATAAATCTGAAAATGCAAAACCGCTGGGAGCCTCCGAACCTGTGGCGGGGCGGGTCTGGAGGAGGGGCTGTCTGGCTGGTCAGCCTGGATCCTGCTCCAGTAGATACACAGTGACCAGGCGCAGAGGAGTGTGGTTTGCTGTGGGCCCACTGTCCTTCCCCTGAAGCCCGCCTTGGTGGTGATGGGGAGAAAAATGGCAACATCCCAGTCTCTCCTCTCTCGACCGGGCATCCCAAACCACTCCGTTCACACCCTCTCACAGTGCTGCGGGCTTGAACCGAGTTTTTGCCCCGCTCCACCGACTCCTGCAACTCCCTGCACTTGGATGGGATCCACACCCTAATGTCCCAAAGGGCCACACTCTGTGGGCGCTGGCTGAGGGGGAGTGGCACCCTGCTGACAAATGGCCTCTGGCTGGCGGGCGCAGCAGTCTTTGTCCTTTGGACGGTTACACACCTTCTTCCCACAGCACTGCAGGGAGGCGACGGCTCTCTTCCACTTCGGACTGCACCTCTGGACTAGCCGCCAAGCCAGGGGCCGGCTGCCCTCCTCCTCAGGTGCATGAACAGGGCAGCCGGCCCCAGGCCGAGAAAGCCTCCCAGTTAGAGACGGGATCTTTCTCCGTCCCGGTCCATGGTTTTTCCCTTCTCCAAATCAGTCCTCTGCTTCCCCAGCCTCCTTTTCTTTCCCTTTGCCTCTCTGCAGAAGGAGATCCCTCCCATCCGTGCCTGCACAGGTCGGTTTATCTCTCCGAGTTTGCAGTCACACACCTGTGGCCTGCCAGGCTGTGGCCGTGGGCCCCTGCAGATGTCTCTGTCACTCTGCAGCCCAGACTCTTGAAATTCAAGTCCTCTGGCATCAACACTGCCATGTTTGAGAGACAAGGGAACTTCAGGTCCCCCTACTTCTCCACCATGTTGGATCTGGGTAATATAAATCTGGGTAATATAAGCCTTGACACCTAATTTAAACTATACACAAAAACAACTAGATCAAGCTCAATCAAGCACCTACTAAGAACAGTGGAGAATATCTGTGTGGTCCTGAGATGTTGTTAATTCTCTGATTTTGTGGGGAGAGTACAGGACACCATGAAGGATGAGCTTCAGTTTCCACTGTCACACAGTCCGTGACAGCTTCTGGACGCGGTGACAGCACCAAGTCTGGCTCTTTTTGGACAAGGAAATTATAAAATGCTTCTGACAGGACAAATTAGGATGCACTCTTTTGTGGGTTCCTCTGCATCTGTTCTGACGCTTTGGTAAGGATGGTCTCTGTCAGATAAACTCCTTTTCCAGGAGGTACTCCTGTCCCCGGGGCTCCTCCTCTCCTGTCTGCCACACAAGAGATGCCTTGTTCCAGAGATGCTGAGATTTAGGCCTGAGGACAAACCGGGCGCACCTGCACAGCTCAGGAGGGTGGAAGCCCAAACTTCCATGTTTTCTAAGGTTCGTCCTGATTCTCAGAACACGTTTCCCTGCAGTGAAGCTTGGCTGAGCTCCTATCTAATACATTACAGCAGTCTAGACACACTCTGGATTTGGGCTGAGGTTGAATCCTGATTCGACCCTTTTAGTTGTGTGATGTTGGGTGAGTTATTTCACTCTTCTAGACCTGTTCCTCATTTCTAGAATTGGGATAATGAGGGTATCTATCGATTAGGTAGTTATTAATAGTCTATGAGATAATCTATGTAAAGCAATTAGTTCAGTGCCTAGTAGGAAAAAGACAGACTATAAATGCTATTATTAACTACCATCATACTTCACTGCCCATCTGAATAGCCCTCTACTGCTTTCCCTAAACATATGGATTCAGCTTTCATTTGACGTCAGCTAGCTCCTTTTTCTGCTGTGTGTGTGTGTGTGTGTGTGTGTGTGTGTGTGTGTATGTGTGTTGTAGTCATGGTCTTGGTCTTACTCTATTTTGCACAATATTTTTTACTTATATGTTCTAGTGACTACATTATGCCTCGGTATATTCATAGGTACAAAAGCAGCAGAAGCCAGCTTAAAGTTTGACTCAATTTCTAATAGTACGTGTCTCTAAACTGATGGTTACCAAACTTCTGTTTTCCTAGAACAGTTTGCTAGGCTAATCTTCACAAAAAGGTCTAACACAGTGCCTAGCTAATAATATATGTTTAGTGTAATTGATTTTAATCATTTTTAATCAATTTTAAATGATAATTTAAAAAACACATAATAGTCTTCCAACAAGAGGAATAGTTGGAAACTATTAGCACCACAGTGTTTGATTAGGGAAGTCCTCACATAAGACTGAACAGGAAGTAAGTGTTAGTGCATCATCTCTACCCACATTTAGAACTGTGTCGTACAAAGTTTACAATTTTCAGCTGCTCAGCTGCTTCAAGTGAAGAGGATTTCTTGTTCTTCTTCTTCTTCCCAATTTTATTGCCTTTTTTCTCTTCTTCTTTATCCCCCTCTCCTTTTTTTAATTGAATTTTTTAAGTTCATTTATTTTAGCAATTCCTACTAAATGGTGGACTTGAACTCACAACCTGAAGATCAAGAGTCACACTTTCTAACTGAGCCAGCCAGACAACCCATCTTTTTTCTTTTTCTAAAAAATTCTGGGTGCTAATGATTAATATCATTATCTAATAGTTATCTATGTGGATTTACTAGTTCCCAGCTAAATTTTTAACATAGCTCTTCTTTGTGCAATGAAAAATATGTCTCTTTACCAACAGAATACCTTAGAATATTAATATATAGGTATACTTGCAAACTTGTGTTCATACAGATAAAAAGAGAAAAGAAAGTTTTCTTTTGAAACAATAATATGCATGAGAATCAACAAAGCTCTCTATCTGTTTTTATTCACTGAATGCCACATCTTTTCACATATGGGTTCCCAGGAGCACCCCTATCGTGGATCTGTGGTTCATCTTCATGACAAAACTTTTGAATATAATTTGAGGAGAACTTATCCTCACATATAAGTTGCATTATTTCTTCCTTCTAACGTTTTGGACAACTCACTTAACTGTTATACCATTAGATTGCTCATTGGAATATGTGAGTGTTGAAACACCTGGTCTCTCCAATCTCTTGCAAATCTGTACGGCTTATTCCAGGCTGTCTGGTGTGTTCTCATTAAAGGCTGGACTAAGAGGCACAGAAATCACAGAGCATGCCACTGATTCATAGATATTTAAACTTGTGTTCTCTTCTGAAGCTGTTCTTTCACCGTCCAAGGGGTATTAGTAGTGAAATGAAGGGCTTTATGTAGCAGTCCCGCTGAGCAACATTAGTTAAAATAACCTACTCCCTCCTTTAACGTGTAACATGGAACAGTTCCTTGACCCAGCCAAGCTTCTGACTGGGGAAATAGTAATGAGAAACATATTAACGCTTCCTAGATTCTTGTCCTTCCTAAATGTGGTTTTTGTGCAGTTTTTCTCTAATTTTCCCACTGCATTTTTATCTTATTTGTATATTGTACATTTCCCTATTTAATAAACCAGATTGAGATGGCAGAATTTCATACTCTCTTCTTTGCTCTTATAGAAATTACTACTTTCTCAATTACAGTCCTTAAATTGCATTGTTAAATGAAAATTTAAGTTTAACAACTGTAGATTAACATGCAGTTATATGAAATAATACAGAACGATCCTTTGTAAACTTTGTCAAATCTCCCCAATGGCAATATTTGCAAACTGTTATATAACACCTAATCAGGATATTGATACAATCTAATAAACTTCAGACAGCCTCAGTTTTACTTGTATTTATGTAGGCGTGTGTTAAGTTCTGTGCAGTGTTGTCAACTCACGGGCTCATACGGTGACCACCAGAGTCAAGCACTGAACCATCCAACACCACAGGGCTCTTGATCCTGCCCTTGTGTGGCCATACCCAAGGTTTACCTCCCACTCCATTGAACAATTGGCAGATCCTAATCTGTCACCCATTTCTATAAATTTGTCATTTAAAAATGGTATGTAAGCAGAACCATACAGTATATAATCTCTTTGACTTTTTCACTTAGTCTTTTCATCATGATGATAGATTGTTTTTAGTTTTGCAGCTATTTTTTAATAGTTTATTGTCAAATTGGTTTCCATAAAACACCCAGTGCTCTTCCCCACAAGTCCCCTCCTCCATCACCACCGCCCCTCTTCTCCCCTCTCCCTTCAGCCCTTGGTTCGTTTTCAGTATTCAGTAGTCTCTCAAGTTTTGTGTCCCTCTCTCTCTCCAACTCTCTTTCCCTCTTCCCCTCCCCCTGGTCCTCCATTAGGTTTCTCCTGTTTTCCTGTTAGACCTATGAGTGCAAACATATGGTTTCTGTCCTTCTTTGCCTGACCTATTTTTCTTAGCATGACACCCTCAAGGTCCATCCACTTTCCTACAAATGGCCATATTTCATTCTTTCTCATTGCCATGTAATACTCCATTGTATATATATATACACCACATCTTCTTGATCTACTCATCAGGTGATGGACATTTAGGCTTTTTCCATGATTTGGCTATTGTTGACATTGCTGCTATGAACATTGGGGTACATGTGCTCCTATGCATCAGCATTACTGTATCTCTTGGGTAAATCCCTAGAAGGGCTATTGCTGGGCCATAAGGGAATTCTATGGATAGTTTTTTGAGGAACCTCCACACTTCTTTCCAGAGCAGCTGCACCAATTTACATTCCCACCAACAGTGTAGGAGGGTGCCCGTCTCTCCACACCCTCGCCAGCATCTATAGTCTCTTGATTTGATCATTTTAGCCTCTCTGACTGGCGTGAGGTGATACTCAGTGTGGTTTTGATTTGGGTTCCCCTGATGATGACGATGTTTTAATAGATTTTTAATTGATTAATAAAGTATTTTTGTGCTGTTTATCATATCTATCTATTTATCTATCTACCATCTATTTTATCTCTCATCTATCTGTCATCATCTATCTGTCATCTATATATCTTATCTATCATCTATCAATCTATCTATATCATTTATAGATATCTATTATCTATCATCTATCTATGTATCTATTATCTATCATGTATGTATGTATGTATGTATCTATCACCTATCATCTACCTGTCTATCATCTATCTATCATCTATGTACATGTATGTATTTGTGTGTGTATGTATGTATCTATATATCTACCTACCTATCAATCATCTTGCATAATTCTAATTTGGTTTTCCTCTTCCTGTTTCAGGTGTACCTTGCTCACAGATTCTTATGCCACCCATGGCCCACAGTCTTCCATGTAGTTGGGCACAATGACCACCGCCTAAATTTTTCCTATTGCAAAATGCTTTAATGTGCTCATTTACATGTCTGTTTACCTGCCTGTCTCCCCAATAAAATGTAAGTTCTTCGATAATGGTGCAAAAAGGGTTATTTATTCCCAAAAGGCAACATAGCTATTGACACATAGTATGAGTACTCTAAATACCCACTGAATTAAGTTAATAAATGAATTTAACATCCATTCATAAATAAAACATTATTTTCTGGCTCAGCACTCATGAATTAGGGGTTTCATAATTGATTGCAATACAGAAAAAAAATTGTAAAAGCTACCTTAACATGTTTTAATTATGAAATTTAAAAAATGTTTATTTATTTAATTATTTTGAGGCAGAGAGAGAGGAGAGAGAGAGAATCTCAACCAGGCTCTGGGCTGTCCACACAAAGCCCCACTCATGTCCAGTCTCATAAACAGTGAAATCATAGCCTGGGCCGAAATCAAGAGTCCTACATTTAATGAGCTGAACCACCCGGACACCCCTAATTCTAAAATGTTTAAACTACTTTCAGTAGAACTCAATTACTCCCTTACTGTTATTATTACTTTAGTAAGTAGAAAATATAGATATAAAATATTACGTGCAAGGATGTATAATAAATATTGATCAATCCCCTACTGCACTAGGCACTATTCTAGCAAACAAAACAAAGTTCCATGCTCTCCTTTAACTTATATGCTTGCAAAATGAACTAGACTTAAAATAATGACCTTAACAAGCGAGTATATAATAGATTAAAAATTAAGAATGGTATAAAAAAAACAAAAACAAATCAGCACAAGGGGATTAAGATGGTGAGATTAAGGTGTTGCAACTTGCAGATGTGATCATGCACACAGGACATTTGAACAAAACCTTGAAGGAGCTGAGAGAATCATCATGTGGACATCAGAGAGAAGAGTGTTCCGGTCCGAGGGAAGACACACACGATTCCCAGTGGAAGCTCATGTTGGGCAATGAGCTACTTTAAAGTCCAGGAAATGTGGCACAAGTAGAAAGCCCAGACTGCTAACACTGCTATCCAAATGATGATTTTCCCATAGGATGAATATTTCTTATTTTTATGTAGAGAACTTCCACTCTCAGGATTTTTTTTAAAGCTTTGTTGAGTTATAATCCACATACCATATAATTTTCCCATTTAAAGTGTAAACTCCAATCATTTTTAGTTTATTTACCGATCTGTGCAACATCATCATAGTCAATCTTAGAACATTTTAATTACCCTATAAAGATGTCCCACCTGCTTTTGATGTCACGTTCCTGTCCCCATCTCTCCATAACCACTAATCTTTCTGTATATATAAATTTCTTGGTTCTGAACTTTCATATAAATGGATCATGTAATATATAGTCCTTCATGACTGGCTTCTCTCATTTAGTTTGTTGGTTTTTCAAGGTTCATCCATATTGTAGCATGTATCAGTACTTCAACCTTTTTGAATGTTATTCATTGTACAGATAATGAATATTTTGATAATATTCATTGTATAGCTGAATCATGTTTTGCTTATTCATTCATCTGTTGATGAACATTTGGGTCGTTTCCATCATTTGGTTATTGTGGATAATGTTACAGTAATCATTTGTGCCCAAGTTTTTGTGTGGACATTTGGTTACCTTTCTCTGGGGTATATATCTAGAAATGGAATTGTTGGATCATATGGTAACTACTGCCATGCTGTTTTCCAAAGTGGTTGCACCGTTTTACATTAACACAATGTATGTGGGTTCCAATTTACCATATCTTATTCAAAACTTACTATTTTTCTTTCAATTTTTTAAAATTTGAGTTTAGGTGATACACAATATTACATTATTTTCAGGTTTACAACGTAGTGGTTCAACTACTCTGTGTATGCTATGCTCACCATAAGTGTAGCTACTATTATCTGAGTATTTTATTGTAACCATCACAGTGAATATGAAGTGTCATCACGTTGTGCACTGTGATCTTAATTCGCATTACCTCGATGGCTAATGATATTGACCATTTTTCATATGCTTATTGGCAATTTGTATACCTCTTTAGACAAATGTCTACTTAGATCCTTTGCTCTTTTATTTCATTTTTTCATTTATTATTGAATTATGGAAGTTCTTTTTATATTTAGGTAGAACTTCCTTATCAGATATAATATATTAAGATATGTTCTTTCATTCTATAGTTTTGTTATTTCATATTCCTGAAGATATTCATTGGTGCACAAAAGGTAAAAATTTGTATAAAGTGCAATTTATGTTTTTTAGTTTATGCTGTGTTCTTTGTGTCATATCTAAGAATTCTTTGTTAAATCTTACCATAAAAATTTATTTTTGTGTTTTCTTTTATTCTTAGAGGTTTTTTTTTCTTAATTAATGTTTTTGATTTACTTTGTGTTAATTTTTGTATTTGGGGTAGGGTAGGGGTACAACTTTATTCTTTTGCATGTGGATATCCAGTTATCACAGCATCATTTTTTGAAAAGAATATTCTTAGCTTATTGAATGGTCTCAATACCATTATCAGAATTAGAATAGATGCATAATATTATTTTTAGACTCTGAAATCTATTCGTTGACCTATATGTCTACCTTTTTGCTAGTGCTACACTGATTGTTTACCATTTCTTTGTAATAAGTTTTGAGATCAGGAAGTGTGTATCATTCTGCTATGCTCTTTTTGAGGATTATTTTGGCTATTCTTGGCCCCTGTACCTTCATATTCAGCTTGTAAATTTCTACAAAGAAGTCATCTGAGATACTAAAAGTGACTTTACTGAATCTGTAGATCAGTTTGGGAAATAATGTCATCTTAAGAATCTTAAGTCTTCTAATTGATGAATGTAGATTTTTTTTAACTTCGTTTTTTGTTTGTTTCATTACTTTATTTTGTTAAGCAATATTTTACATTTTTCAGAGTATAAGGTTTGTACTTCTCTTGTTAAACATATTTCCCAATATCTTATTCTTTTGGAGCCTATTGTAAATGGAATTACTTTCTTAATTTCATTTTAAGATAATCTGTTGTAAGTATATAGACATACAATTGATTTTTATACAATGGTCTTGCATCCTGAACCTTTTGCTGAACTTAATTATTAAGCCTAATAATTTAGTGGGTTACTTGGGATATTTATATACAAAATCATGTCATCTGTGAATAGAGAAAATTTTACTTTTTCCTTTAAAATCTGCATGCCTTTTATTTCTTTTTATTTTTAATTTGTCTTGTTGAGAACCTTCAGTACAAGGTTAAGTAGAAATAGTGAGAGCACGTATTCTTGTTTGTTTGTTGTTTTCTTCCTGATCTTACAGGGTAAATGTCCAGTCTTTCATAACTAAATATGATGCTATCTGTGGGTTTTTTATAGATGTTCACTATTAGGTTGAGAAAGTTTCCTTCTATTCTTAGTTTGTTAAATATTTTTATCATGAAAGAGTATTGATAATACAGTTTATATGTGTATCATGATATCAAATGGTCTTATATTTTTATTCTATTCACATAATAATTTATATTAATTAATTTTCATATATTGAAGAAACTTTGCATTCTTGGTAATTTCACTTGGCCACATTGTAAATTATTTTTATATGTTGCTAGATTTGGTTTTCTAGTATTTTGTTAAGAATTTTCCATCTGGTTTCATAAGATATTAATCTGTAATTTTCTTGTGATGTCTTTGTCTAATTTTAGTATCAGAGTAATAATGGCCTCATAAAATGAATTGCAATGCCTTTATTTATCTTCTAATTTTTAGAGGAGTATGATGAATTACACTAATTTTTTTTATTGTTTGGTAGAATTTATTAGGGAAGCCCGCAGGGCCTGGACTTTCTTTAGTGAAAAAATTTTGATTTATTAACTAAGACATTTTACTTTGTTACAGGTTTACTCAGATTGTCTATTTCTTCCAGATATAGTTTGGTAGTTTGTATCTTTCTAAGAATCCGTCCATTTTATCTAATATTTCTAATTTATTTCTTCTCTTTCCTTCACTTCTGATTCTAATAATTTAATGTTCCTCTTTTTTATGATAAGTAAAATATAAAAGAAATATGTAGAAAAATGAATGACATAATTATAGTACACAGATATTTGGGGCTTCGTTTATAGTTTTAATTCAGATAACGATATGAAGATACATTCTATATTTCTTCAGAGACTTTTTTCAGTTTTCGAATAAATCCCATAGCACTCTGTATAGCTCTTAAACAAGAAGTGGTGTCATTTCGTCTTTTTCTGATTGTTCTTAACCTTGGCCATTTAAACTTAAAAAAAAATGTTTGTTTTTGAGAGAGAAAGAGACAGAGTGTACATCGGGGAAGGGCAGAGAGAGAGAGGGAGACACAGAATCCGAAGCAGGTGCCAGGCTCTGAGCTGTCAACACAGAGTCCTACGTGGGGCGTGAACTCACCGACCGTGAGATCATGACCTGAGCCGAAATTAGATGCCCAACCTACTGAGCCACCCAGGCTCCCCAACCTTGGCTATTTAAAATAGAAGTCAAACATGTGGTCCTTACAGGATTTGTCTTTGACCTTTGTATCTAAATAGAGAATAAGTCCAGTTTTCTGTTTGATTTGCTTATGAAAACAACTGTCGATGTCACTCATTCATGGCTTGAAACCCTCCATGCTCTATATGTGCAGTTGGCCTGCTCCCAGCCCTCTGCCTCTGGCAACCAAAATTCTGTGTTCCTTATCGGTAAGCTGAGTTTTCTTGTTTTTTTTCTTGATTCTTTTTAGATTTCACGTATAAATGAGATCGTACAATATTTACTTTCTCTGTCTGACTTATTTCACTTAGTACAATGCCCTCAAGGGTGATTCATGTTGTAACAAATGGCAAGATCTCATTCTTTTTATGGCAGAATAGTATTTTATTCTATATGTTTATATAACATTTTCTTTATATATTTATCTGTTTATGTGGACTTAGGTTCCACATCCTAGCTACAACATGAATAACATGGGGTTGCATGTTGTTATTAATATAGGCGTTTGTACCTACAAATTTCTCCTTGTGCTGCTCTGTCCACTCTTAGATATTAAGCTTTATTAATTTCTGACTGATTGGTCTACTGTTTTTAACAATGAACTACAGCATAAATTGCTCCGCAAACAAATATTGTCAAATTGTGGCTACTTCGAAGGCATTAGCACTGAGGCCAGTGTACGGTGTTTGTTCTAACCCAAAGACGGTAAGTGCTGTCTTATCCCTACTTTCTCTTCTGCAAATGAGCTGGCCTATAGTTTTCACTCCATATTGATTATATCCACAATCTCCCCTCAATTACTTTAACCAGAACTTCCACTGTTTTCGAGAGTGCTCTTAAGTTCCAACTTGCCATTCTCTGCTGAAAATAAAGCTGGCACCTTTCAGAACAGATTAGAAACTATGTATTTTATGTCATACTTCTTCTTCCAGACAAAATACCTGAGCCCACTCTGGAACTGGCTATAGGTCAATGGCCAGCTCCTCCCTGAGGGACACTCCCAATCCCCATCACTCCTTGGAGATGTTGGAGAAGCTTCAGTGTGCTTCCCTCAAGGTGAAACCCCTGTTTCATGAGTGAGCACTGGGTGGAAGAGGAGCCCTTGGACGGCACTCAGCTGGTGCTTGGACTCAGCAACAGGCAGCTGGAGGAAAACTGAGACACACTGAGCCTCTACCCCACCTTTGAAGATGGTCCCCTGTCTTGGACCTAGGTGAAGAGTGACCCTTGTGTGCTTGACTGTATCAACTGGAGCTGGGGCTTTTCCTTGCTGACCTAGGAGGAGGAAGGAGAGAAAAATTTTGGTTCCAATAACACAGAGTCACATTTCTTACCTAATTCTCATATAGTTTATTGGATGGATGTTTCTTCATTTGTTCTTTTCCTTTAGGATTATTTGTAGTGACCTTCAATTATTGGACATTTTTTTTTGAGAGAGAGAGAGTGCACAAGTGGGCAAGTGGGGGGGGGGGCAGAGATACAGGTACAGAGAGAATCTTAGGCAGGCTCCACTCCCAGCATGGAGCCCAACATGGAGCTTGATCTCATGACCCTGAGATCATGATCTGAACTGAAGTCAAGAGTTGGATGCTTGGGGCACCTGGGTGGCTCAGTCGGTTAAGTGTCCGACTTCAGCTCAGGTCATGATCTCACGGTTCGTGGGTTCGAGCCCCACATTGGGCTCTGTGCTGACCCCTAGCTCAGAGCCTGGAGCCTGCTTCGGATTCTGTGTCTCCCTCTCTCTCTGACCCTCCCCTGCTCATGCTGTCTCTTTCTATCTCAAAAATAAATTTTAAAAAACATAAGAAAAGAAAATAGTTGGATGCTTAACTAGCTGAGCCACCCAGGAACCCCTTCAATTATGATTTTTAAAATAATTTTTCAACTCTGATGAGCAAATTAGTGAAGTTTCTTATGCTGTCAGTTGGAAACTGATCTCTCTCTGCATAATTATTGATTAAAATATTTTGACTATGTATAAATCAACTTTAGAATACTAGGAGTAAGAAAACAAATGTACAGTATGGATGTGAGACAGATCAATGAAAGTCACTGGCACATTAATTGGAAGGTAAATTAGTACCTTAGGATTTTTTGGTTTTGCTTTTTTGTTTTATTTTTTACTTTCCTAATTTCTAACAGATTTTCTCACTTTTTATAGTTTAGAAATATTCCTAGGAAGAAATTTTGGTAGTTTTCCAAAGTCATAAATCTAAAAAAAAGTAGAATAAATTAGTGACATATCTAAGGCTATGTAGCAAGATGGGTCAAAGTTCTATGGCAATTAAAATTTATTAAAGTAATTTATTAAAGTTATATATATATATTTAATGTTTATTTATTTTGAGAGAGAGACAAAGTGGGGGAAGGGCAGTGGGAAGGGAAAGAAAGAATCCCAAGTAGAATCCAGGATCAGTGTGGAGTCTGATGCAGGGCTCAATCCCACAGGCATGCGATCATGACCCAATCTTGTATCAGGAGTTGGATGCTTAACTGACTGAGCCACTCAGGTACCCCTAAAGTATATTTAATCGTATTCTCCACAAGGTATTCTGCCCAAGAGGCAGCGGGAATCTTTTAGCCACATAAGAATTTATTTTCAGAGAAGGGCTTGACTTTAACCATTATTATTCATTGCCAGAGAAGTACCTAATACAGACTTCATAGCCCCATGAAATAGAAGTTGAGGCCAGAGAAGAAATCTAATAAAACTGCTTTGCAGGGGGACACTTTAGAAATAAGCCAGATGTGCTGCCGGGAAAAAGCCAGCTGGTAACCCGCCCCTTGCAGAGCCCTGCATCCTGCCTCTGTCTGCACTCTGCTTTCCTGGAACATAGCTATCTTTTTGCTCATCATTCACTTCAGTTTAAAGGTCTGTAAGCTACAGAAAGTAAACATAATTCTAGCATGTTTTAGACAGGAAACCATAAAATATCATTAATGCTATCCTTCTGGATATAAAAATGCACTATATTTGAAGAATTTACTATTATTTTTATTTTTTCCATTATGATCATTGACCAAATTTTACATATCTTCAATTATTTTGTTTAGGTTGATTCTGTCTACATTCTCCCTCCATTGTTAAGATAGATGGTTGGCATTTCCAACTATAACTGCGTATGCATATATATATATATATATATATATATATATATATATATATATATAATTTTATGAATTTTGCTTCACACATTTTGAAGCTCTGTTGTTTGTTTCAAAAACTTTAGGATTGCAGTGTGTTCGTAGTGAACTGCCTCTTATATTCATGTAATAGCATTTTCTGGGGCACCTGGGTGGCTCAGTTGGTTAAGTATACAACTTTTGATTTTGGATCAGGTCATGATCCCAGGGTTATGAGATCAAGCCTTGCATCGGGCTTCATCTGGAGTCTGGAATCTACTTTAGATTCTCTCTCTCTCTCTCTCTCTCTCTCTCTGCTCTTCCCCCCTCCACTTGCTCACTTTAAAATAAAAAAAAAACATTTTGTGTCTGATTTTCCTGACTTTGAAGTTTAGTTTATCTGATATTGCCACCATCATCATTGCCTTCATTTGATTAATATTTACTGTAATTTTCATTCATCTTACTTTCAAGTTATCTATATTGTTATATTTGGAAAGAGTTTCATGTAGACGGTATATATTTGTTCACGTGTCTTAACTGCTGTGTCTGCCTCTATCATTTAGTTTGTGTATTTGAACCTTTTACATTGAATGTAATTATTGCTATATTTGTAGCTTAGGATCACTAATTTATTTCTTTTCTCTCTCTTTTTTTTTTTTTGCTGTTTTTGTGTGTGTGTTTCATTTTCCAGTACTGTTGTGAGTTAGCAAAAAAAAATAGACTATAATTCAATTTTAGTATATGTGCTGCTGAAGGAGCACAATTATAATTCAATTTTGACTCCTCTTTAGTGTTTTTGAGTTTATTTTTTTGTACGGCCTTTAGTGATTGCTCTGGGATTTATATTCTGTTTGAATAACTTACTGCAGTCTACTGGTTTAAAGTTGAAGTGACAAGTATAGAAAATTTGCCTCCTCTTATATCCTTTACATGCTTCCATTTATAATTGTTTTAAATATCACTGTAAGGGTACTTAGAGATACATCACAGTGTTATAATATTCTTCAATTTTAGCAGAATTTTGGAAACTCTTAAGAGAATGTAAATCCATACTTATTCATATTATTACTCTTTCCAGTGTTCTTCCTTCCTTCCTGCTATTCCCTGATTCTCTCTTTTATTAATCTTTTTTTGCTCAGAAGAATTTCTGTAGCAATTTTTGTATGGTATACACTCTGGTGACAAATCCTTTTAGTGTTCTTTCAGTTGAGAATGTCTTCATTTCTCCTTCATTTCTGAAAAACATTATTATCAATAAAGATTATGGGCAGAAATTAAAAAATGTGCCACTTCCTTTCGGTCTCCCTATTTTTTAAATTTTATTTATTTCTTAGAGACAGAGAGAGACAGCATGAGCAGAGGAGGGGCAGAGAGGGAGGGAGACACAGAATCCAAAACAGGCTCCAGGCTCTGAGCTAGCTGTCAACAAGGAGCCTGACACGGGGCTTGAACCCACCAATCATGAGATCATGACCTGAGCCGAAGCTGGATGCTTAACCGACTGAGCCACCCAGGCGCCCATAAATTTTATTTTACAAAGAGAGAAAGTGAGTGGGGCAGCGGGGCAGAGAGAGAGAGAGAGAGAGAATGAATCTCAAGCAGTCTCCACACTTAACATGGAGCCTGATGCAAAGCTTGATCTCATGATCCTGAGCTGAAATAAAGAAATTAATAAAATTAATTATAAAAATCAATAAAATTGACTGATTAATTAATTAATTAACTGGTACTTTCATATCATGGAATATTAATCAACAGCAAAAAGGAATGGACTATTAATATAGACAACAACTTGGATGAATCTCCAGAGAATTATGCTGAGTGAATAAAGCCAGTCTCAAAAGGTTATGAAATACATGCTTCCATTTACAAATGTTTTTGAAAGAACAAAATTATAGAAATGGAGAGCAGATTAGTGGCTTCCAGGCTGAAGGAGGGCAGTAGGTGGGGGCGGGCAGGAGTAGGGACAGAAGAGAAACAAATGTGTCTAGAAGAAAACAGCATGAAGGGTTCTTGTGGTAACAGAACTGTTCTGTATCTTGACTACATTAAAGAAACCATCGGTTGAGATGTTGCCGTTTGGAGAAATTGGTTAACAGATCAGGTATTTATCTGTACTATTTATTAGAGCTGCAAGGAAAAAGCAAATTATATCAAAATAGAAATTTTGATTAAAAAACTTTCATGACTAGTAAACAAAAAATATAGAGGGTTAAATATATATATATATTTTTTTCCCTAGAAAGCATTGTCTCACATAGTTACCATATTTTTATTGTGAAAACGTTTGAAATACAGACTTTACAAATTTCAACTACATAAACTTATTTTTAATTGTTATTACCATGCTGTACATTAAGTCTGCGGACATTATTGGTATTATTATGGAAAGTTTGCACCCTTTGCCCAGTATCTCCGCCTTTCTCTCACTCCCAAGATTCTGGTAATGACCATTTTACTTCTTATTAGACTATGAGTTAGACATTTTTATATTACACCCACAAGTGAGAACTTGAGGCATTTATTATTATTTTTTTTTACATCAGGCTAATTTCATTTAGTATGTCTTTCCACCCATTTTGTCACAAATGGCAAGGTTTCCTTACTTTTTAAAACTCAATAATATTCTAAGTATCTATCTATCTATCATCTATGTATCTTACGTTTTCCTTACCCATTCACCCATCACCAGACACTCGGGTAGTGTCCATATGTTGGCTACGGTGAATAATGCTTCAGTGAAGGAGACAGGGATCTTATTTCCTTTGGGTTTATACAGATAAGTGGGATTGCTGAATCATCTGATCATGAATCTTGGCGACTCTCTGTACTATGTTCTATAGTGGCCAAAACGATTCACATTCCAACTAACAGTGAGCGAGCATTCCTTTTTTTCCACACCCTTGCCACCATTTGTTATCTTTTGACATCTTCATAATATCCATCCTAAACTTATGAGTTGATAGCTCATTGTGGTTTTGATTTGCATCTCTATGATTATGTGATTAGTGATATTGAGCACCTTTTCATGCACATGTTGGTCATTTGTATGTCTTCTTTGGGAAAATATCTATATCCATGTTTAAATCAGGTTGTTTTTGTTACTAAGTCTTAAGATTTTCTTTTATATTTTAAGATATTATCACCTTATCAGATATACAGTTCACAAATATTTTCTACATATTATTATTGTTGTTGATTATATATGTATGCATGTGTATAATGGAATATCATAATTCCATTAACATTATAAACTATAATTGTACAATTATAGTATAATATAATAATATTATAATGGAATATAAAATTTCCCCCATTCTTGTGGAGACACTTTTTAGATTAATGTAGTCCCACTTCTTTATGTTTTTCTTTTGTTTCTTATGCTTTTGGGTTCAAATACAAAAATAAATTGTCAAGACCAATGTCAAGGAGTCCTGCTCCTATGCTTTGTCCTAGTTTTACAATTTCAGGTTTTATATTTAAGTCTTTAGTCAATTTTGAGTTAATTTTTGTTAGTCTTACAGGATAGATGTTTGGTTTCATTTTTTTTTTTACATGTGGATGTCCAATTTTCTTAATACCACTTGGTAAAGAAGCTTTCCTTTCCCTACTGTGTGTTCTTGGTGTTCTTGTCATAAATTTCTTGACTGTATATATTACTTGACTATATATGTGCTGAGTTTTCTATTCTACTCTATTATATAATGACCTCATAGATTTTTCTCCTTTATTTTCATTTCCATTTGCATGAATATCTTTTTCCATCTCTTCATTTCCAGGGTATGTGTATCCGTAAAGTTGAAGCTATTCTCTATATAGTATACATGTCTTTTTAAAAAAAAATCCATTTCACCATTAAATGTCTTTTGATTGGAGAATTTCATCCATTTATATTTACAGTAAATCTTTATAGGAAAGGGCTTAATTTTGCTATTTTTATTTTGTTAATGGCTGTTTTATAATACCTTTGTTCCTTTCTTCCTCTTTTGCTCTTCTCTTTGTGATCTGATGATATTCTATCGAGGTCTGTTTTGATTCCTTTCTATCTTTTGTGTAACTACTATGTTTTTTTTTTCCGTAATATTTTATTGTCAAATTGTTTTCCATACAACACCCAGTGCTCTTCCCCTCAAGTGCCCTCCACCATCCCCACCACCTCTTTCCCCCCCTCCCCCTTCCCCCTCAACCCACAGTTCATTCTCAGCATTCAATAGTCTCTCAAGTTCTGCATCCCTCTCTCTCCCCAACTCTCTCTCCCTCCTCTGTTCCCCCTGGTTCTCCATTAGGTCTCTCTTGTTTTCCTGCTAGACCTATGAGTGCAAACATATGGTTTCTGTCCTTCTCTGCCTGGCTGACTTCACTCAGCATGACACCCTCAAGGTCCATCCACTTTCCTTAAGCTCTAGAATAACAGCTAAAAGACAAAAGTATTGAAAGTAACTAGAGCCACAATGTGTTAATAGATGCACAATATAAAAATGTGACTTGTAACATATACTTCCTTCTCCTCATTTTATGTTTTTGATGTTACAAGTCACATTTTTATATTGTGCATCTACTAACACGTCGTGGCTCTAGTTATTTTCAAAACTTCTGTCTTTTAGGTGTTATTCCAGAGCTTAAAATGTTTTGCATAACACCATTATGATAATATTCTGAATTTTACTATATACTGGCCTTTGTAAGTGAGCTTTATATTTTCATATGTTTTCACATTATTAGTTATTTTTTTAAGTTTCAGCTTGAAGAAATTCTTATTGAATATTTTTTTAATGATAATTAACTCTCTTAGCTTTTGTGTTTCTGGAAAACTCTTTAATTCTCCTTCATTTCTGATAGCTATTCTTGTTAAAGTATTCTTGGTTGGGAGTTTTTTAGGTTTGTTTTGTTTTGTTTTGTTTATTTGTTTGTCTGTCCTGCACCCCCCATACCAGTTTGGTCACATCATTCCCTCTCTACTGGTCTGCAAGTCTTCTGCAGAGAAATCCACTAAGCACTTTGTTGGGGACTCCCTTCTATATGATGAATCTCTTCTTCACTTGCTATCAAAATTATTTTTGTCTTGGATTTATGACAGTTTGGTTATATTGTGTCTCCATGTAGTCCTTTCTGTGTTGAATAGATTTGGGAAACTTTGAGCTTCAAGTACCTGGATGTCCAAATTTCTCTCCAGACTTTAATAGTTTTCAGTCACTACTACCATTTGAAGTATTTATTTATTTATTTATTCATTCATTCATTTATTTATTTTGAGAGAGAGTGTGAGTGAGCAGAGGGTGGGTATAGAGAGGGGGAGAGAGAGAATCTCAAGCAGGCTCCACACTGTCAGCACAAAGCCCAATGCCGGTGCTAGAGTTCACAAACTATGAGATCATGACCTGAACTGAAATCAAGAGTTGGATGCTTAACTGACTGAGCAACCCAAGCTCCCCTTCAGTTATTAACTGGAAAATAATCCCTCTGCCTCTTTCTCTACTTCTTCTGGGGCTCCTATGATACGCATAGTTCTTTTGATGATTCTCCCAAGTCCCATAAACTTCCCCCCACTTTCATTATTTTTTCTTCTCTTACTATATAATTTGAAATAGCTTGTTTTTGAGCTCCTAATATTTTTCTTCTGTTTGATTAAGTCTGCTTTTGGGGCTCTATTTCATCTTTCATTTCATTCAGTTTATTCTTTAGCTCCAGAATTTTTGGTAATTTTTAAGGATTTCTTCCTGTTGAACCTTATTTTGTTTATGTATTGTTTACCTGTTTTTATTTAGTTGTGTATCTGTATTCTCTCTTACGTTGTTGAGCTTCTTTAAAGCAATTATTTTGAATTCTTCATTAGGCAATTAACAGATATTAATTTCTTTGGGTTTAGTTACTGGAAAATTATTGTGTTCCATTGGTAGTATCATGTCTCCCTGATTTTTAGTGGCTTTTTTTGAAGCTTTGCAATGCTATCTTCACACTTGAAGAAGGAGTCACTTCCTCTGGGCTTTACTGATTGACTTTGGAGAAGAGAAATACATTTGTAGTCAGTCTTGCTAGGAATTGTGAGGGTCTTTTTCCCCCTCAGGTGGGAATTGTTAAAATTATATACCTTCTCTTCCCTCTCTTGATCCTAGCCAGCTAGTTTGAGTGCTGAAGTCCTCCTTTTTGTTATTCCAGTGCAGTGCTCTGAAATGTTCCGGGAATTTTTTTTTTTTCTGTCTTTCAATTCCACAGAGGCAGGCCAGCTTTCTGTGAATTCTCAGAAGCTGTCTGCATGTCTCACCTCAGATAGGGACTCCGTGAGCCCCTGGCCACAGCAGCGGGTGGGGCATGCAGACTGTTACGGGCACCTGGGGGCACCTGGGGGCACCTGGGGGCCATTTAGCAGCGAGCACAGTTAGGAGACACCAAGGGGCTCATTACAGGCTTCCTGTTGGAGTCCATGAAACAGTAGCATACATGACCCGTTGATGAATTTCAGCCCTTATTACTGCTAAGTCTCTGCCTGATTCCCCTGTTTCCAGGCTCTCCCAGCCCCTCTGTCAAGTGGAGAATGAAAAAGAGTGGGCAGCCAGTGTCTCACATGCCTGACAAAGGTGGAACTCATTCACTCTGTTCTCACTTTCCCTTGTGAAAGAATTCATGAACCTAGAGGGTCTCACTTGGCACTTAACTGTGATGACTTGATGGAGGGCTGATTTGGGAAAGTATCACTGTTCTTCTTACCCTCTTCAATTTACCTGTTGTCAGATATTTTTTTCTCCAGTGGTCTGCTGGAATTTTCCCACTGGAGTCCCAGATTCCATTAAAAAAACAAAAAACAGACAAACAAACAAAACCCCCCTCAGCCATGGGTACTTATGGACTTGATGTGGGCGTAGAGGGCTAAGGGTAGAAAACTCCTATTCTGCCACCTTGCTGATGTCGTTACTGAAAATTTTTCTATTCTAATTTTTTATTTTGATACTTTTACTGGCATAAGTGTAAATGTATATGCAGCTATAAGAAATAATAAAAATAATTATCCAATTTTCCCAATGGTGATGTTTCATGCCTATGGCTTAATGTTTTGATCTATGCTTCATGTTTCATCTATGATATAATGTCACAAACAGGGTATTGACATTGATATAATCCACAAACCTTCTTAAGAGTTTCTCATTGTTATTTCTATTTGTGTGTGTGTGTTTATTTCGATATAATTGTATAACGTACCACTTCTGTATTCATCAGGCTAGTCAAGGCACTCAGCTGTCCCAACACCAAACCTGATAACCACACTTAATAATTTTGTCATTTCAAAACTATATATACGGAATCATACAGTAGGATACTTTTTGGGATTGGCTTTTCTCAGTCTGGATTATTTCCTGAAGATTCATTCAAGGTTTTTTTTTTATCAATATTTATTCCTTTGTGTTAATATACATTTTTTTTATATTTCTAGGATAAATATTCTATATCTATATTATATTTCTAGGTTATATGATAATAGCATGTTTAGTGTTAGTTTTATAAGAAACTACAAAATCATTTTCCATTTTATCTGTACCATTTTACATTCTCATCAGCAATGTGTGAGTGTTTTTCTGTGTACTCATAGCATTTAGTGCTGTCACTGTTTTTTATTCTACCTTAAGTATGGTATTTTATTATTTGTGATCTTTTTGTTTGCTCTGGTCCTAATCCCCCATTTCTGTTCTTGTGGTTTTCTGGTCATAGTCTTTGCTTTTTTTTTTTTTTTTAGTATTGCATCTTGATTTATTTACAGTGCTTTTGAATGTACCGTTTATATAGTTTCATACTATAAGTTTCATTTGTGTAGTTTCCATGGTGTTTGCTTTGGGCATTATAGAATACATATTTGCAAATTATCACAATCTCCTGGTATCAGTATTTTACCAATTCACTTAAATATGGAGATGTTTCCATTTAAGTCTGTTTACTTTTAAATTTTATTGTGTTGAGTAACAGTGTTGTAATTTTGATTCAATTATCAAATTCCACTTATAAACTCAGAAAAAGTAAGTCTATTGAATGTACCCATATTTCTGCTCTCAACTTCCTGGTTTTATCAATTTTTTCTATTTGAAAAACATCCTTTAGCCAATCTTAAGGATGCTAGTGATGAGTTCACTTAGGTTTCTTCCGTATGGACATGTCTTGCATGACCATTTTTTCTCTCTGAACTGAAAACACATGATGTCACTTCCTTCTGGCATCCATGGATTCTGATGAGAAGTCAGCTTTCACTCAAATGTGTGGTCGCATGGAGGTCATCTGTCATTTCTCCCTGGCATCTTTCAAAGTTTGTTCTTTGTAGATTTCAGAAAAGCAATGATGGCTTCTGATGTGAATTCCTTTGGGTTTATCTGATTTGGGTTCACTCACCTTCAGATTGTTTCTGTTTTTCAGCAAATTTGGGACATTTAGCCATACTTCTAATATGTTTTCACTCCCCCCTTTTTCCCATGAGACTGCATTGATTGGAAGGTTGGGTCTTTTGTTATTATCTCACATGGCCCTGACACTATTCATTTTTCCTTCATCTATTGTTCATACTGAGTAATTTCCATTGTTGTATCTTAAAGTTCACTAGTTCTGGTCATAGTCTTTCCTCTGCTGCCTCCATTTTTCTGTCAAGCCCATATTAGGTTGAGATTTTTTTGTTTTTGTTTTCACTTATGTTGTACTTTTTTTCCTATAATTTCAATTGGGTTCTTCTTTTTATAATTTCTATTTCTTTGGTAAGATTTTGTGTATTTTCATTTGTTTCAAAAGAATTTGTGACTATTGGAGCTTTTTGTGATGGCTTTTTAAAAATCTTTCAGATTATCCCCAGCACCTGAGTCATTGAGGTGTTGTTGCCAGTTGAGTCTTTTCTCATTCAACTTATGATTTTCTTGATTTTAAATATTATGAGTGATTTTGTATTGTAACCCATACCCTTGTTTATTTTAGGTGTCTCTGGGTCCTACTTAAATATTTATTTTAGTAGACAGTCATCCTCTTTAGGTTTAGCACATGGATCTTGGACTACTTCTGTGGGCCTTGGTTACAATGGTAGTTTAATTTGTAGAGTCTTTGCAGTGTAATTGTAGTCTTTATTTGCTTTTTTGGTGATTCTGGGGCTTGTATTGGTCTCTGCTAGTATTGCCTGAGGAGACAGAAGAGGTTTCTACAGGCTGACCTCAGGTCTCTCTGTGAAGGAGGGGGAGTCTCAGGGGGCTTTTCTGTCTGGGTGCTTGTTGTGGTTGGATTCCCTCTGCCATTCCCTCTTCTCTCTGGATGCAGGACAGGATCTTCAGGCCTACAATGTCAAAAGAGCCTCTAGAGCGGGGCATTTATATCTAAATCCCTCTTGGTAGTCACTTCCAGGTGCCTCAGTAAACCTGCATCAGGAAGGGGAGTTTGAGCCCATTCCAGACTTCATAGTTGTACTTAGTGGGGCGGGGGGAGAAACGGGTACGCCATCTTGTCAGTACCAGCAGTGAGGGGCCACATTTTAAATAACGTGCAATATAGCTCTTTTTTTAAAGAACAGATTTGTGGCACAAATCCTCAAAGTGCTGTCCAAGAACTCATGGGAGTCCCTGAGTTGCTTTCAGGAGGTCTGCCAGGGCTTTTTTTCCCGAACTGCATGTGTTTATGAACCAAATTTCCTTCACATTCTTCAACAAAAACAACATGGCACAACAGATTGAACACAGAAGCAGATCTGAGCACCCAGCTGTCTTCCATTAAGCCCGTCAGTAAGGGGGCTGTAAATAGGAAAAGCTGCCACTCATCTCACTAAACACTTATTTCTGTTTGGGAAATTTATGCTATTTTTATATAAATATGTTACATTAATATGTAGTGAATTTATTATTGTTAGTTTGAATGGATAAATACAGCTATATTTAAAATTTTTGTTTCAAAATTGAATATTATAAATATTAAAAATATAAGCCACAAAAACATAAGCTCTTAGAGAATTCAATAGTTTTAAGAGAATAATGGGTTCAGATACCACAGTGACTGAGAATAGACAATCTAATCAATACAAACGGAGGCCAGTTAATTCAATTTGGTGACAAAAAGACTGATTTAAGACATAGAAATTATTACTTCTAAAATTACTACAGTACTTACTAAGGTATAGATTTTTCATAAAATAACATCTTATAAAAATGTTCAATTAAAGAATTTCTTTTAAAATATTTAATACTAGAGCAAAGGATTCTGGAACAAAACAAGAGTTTTCATGTTCTTCTAACTGTATTCAATTCCTCTGGTTGAATTCAATTAATCAAACATTGATCACCTACTATGAACTTATGTTGAACTCTGTGGATGGATTTAAAAAAATAATTATTTTTCTCAAATTGCTTATAAATTACCAGGGAAGATAACACTGAAGAAACATGCCATAGAGAATGAGCAATGTTCTCAAAGAGGAGGACAGATTCTGAGTCTGGAAGAGCGCCAAGTCTTCTGAGAACAAGCAACACCTGAGACGCAGATGGATGCTATTCCTTGTCCTCCAAATACAGGATTGACTAGAACCCCAACCTGCCCTCTCCAAACTGGGACGTGTTTCTTGAAAAGCTAGACGCATAAGACAGATTGGATGCTTGAGTGTCTTCAAATGGTTAGGAATGGCTGATGGTTGTGACAGGGAGAGAGGAAAAAGTGGTGAGATCATGTGGAACCTTGCATGAATTCTTCCCAGGAAGGAAAGGTCGCAGTGGAGCATTCTAAGCAGCAGAGTAAAATTATCAGAATTATATTCTAATAAAATAACTCTGATGGTATCTGTACACACTTGATTAAACTAGAAGCATATGCAGAAGACCCTTTGGGTGACTGCATCAAGCCCTTGTGAAAAGATAGGGGCCAGAATTAGGACGCTGCCAGCGAGCGCTGACCTTCAGCTCTATACAAACAGTGTCATTTCCTGAAATGTCCTTTTTCCATCACATTCTTGTTCCCACCGTCATACTTACATGCTGAAAGCATCTTAACTGGTTTCCTTTTTTCTGGACTCATGGTGACTTTCCTTTTCTTTGTCTTTCTTTTCCTTCTTTCTTTTTCCCCCAATTCTGCTACCATTATTTCTGTCTTAAAACATTTCATGCACCCTTGAAAAACATGTCAAGTCTCTTCAGTACCAGTGGGAATACGGCAGTTCAGCTCCTCATGATTTTGTTCCAAGTACATTTGCAGGCTTATTTCTCATGATGATGGAGACATAAACTTCTGTGGTGTTCCAAAAGTATCATGGCAAGAATCAAAATTGCCTTGTTCTCAAAATTGCACATAAAAACAAATTGTATCA
>NC_043714.1:1623829-1662045 GCF_006229205.1 Suricata suricatta
TTTAAGATTCTGTTTCTGGCAGACTAAAACTGTAATTAAGTCTCAATTTGGCAATATGGGACTTAGCATAAGTGACTCAATTTTAGGCATGTTGTCTTGTCTTTAACATATGTAATAAATCAGACAAATTTATACAATTTATACACACAAAGATATACATACAAATTCATGTGTATGTATATTTATACTCAGCTAATGCCATATCAGATTAGTACTTAGATTAGTAATTAGATTTCATGCATTTATATGTTATTGACCAGGCTAAAATACACTCTGCCTTATTTGATTCTTATGACAGTGCACTGAGGCGGGTATGTTCACCCCCATTTGACAGGGTGGAAACAGGAACAGCCAGACATCACACAGCCGACTTTGGAATCCACACTACCTCCATTACTCTACTGTGAAAGAGCTCTGGAAAGCCGAGGCTGACATTCGGAATATCAGAGCACATCACTTAGATAGGGTCCCACATCTAAGGACCTAAGGATAGCAGGTGTGTGTGTGTGTGTGTGTGTGTGTGTGTGTGTGTGAAAGACATAGTGAGAGAGAGAGAGAAAGAGACGTTTTAATGCCCTCAGCATCTAAAATTCGCTATGCATTTTTTCACTTTGGTCTTCAGTGAAGATCTCATGTTTGACTTAGACATTGTCTAGTATTTGCTACAAATGCAGGCGCCAGCAGATTGACACATGCTTACACAAATGCTTCCAGGTAACTTGATTATCCAAGTGATGTCTAATCTTGTTTTTTGACATTTATTTCTTAACCATATTGCTCTGTCATATTTAATTGGCTACCCTGCCATGCGCATACTCAATTTAAAATAAAATTAAGGTAGATGGAATATTTGTGACCAGTATGGCAATGAAGTCTCAGAGGAAATTTGTGATTGCTGAGAAATTTGGTATGTGACCTGGAGACCTTACAGATCAAAATAACGTGAATCGCCTACCAAACTTTGACACACCAGAGAGACAAGACCCTTACTAGTATCAGGTGGGAAGTGGAAGGCGCTTCTGAGTGACTAAAGGATTCCAGGCACATCTTTGTTATCTTTAGGATAACATCTTTGGAGATAAGATATTTTTACAAGATGTTAAAAGACCCATTTGGCACAGGTGAATATCAAAAAATATGTCTATTAAAAATAGACTGGAGATATAGAAATGCTTTCTCTTGGAGTTTATTAATTTCCAGTGGAAGGGGAGAGACATACAGAGTGGTGCTGAAGAGGAAGGTGGCTGTGAGAGGAAGTTTCCAACTCTGAGAAGAGAAGTTCAGCAGTTTCAGGTCCGAACATCAGGATGAGATACGAGAAAGGATTTTGACATACCCCATGACCGTTTTTCACATAGTTGGTGGCTCTTCTCTCGTGAATTGGGGTTACTTTTATCGTAGTTTTCTGAATATGTTTTCTCTGTGGGGCTCATGATAGAGATGACAGGATGAGTGAAGCATGATTCCTTTCTTTTTTGGGACAACGTCCCCTGTCTCAGATAGGGTTTCCCCCCTTCTGTCTGCCTCTTCCACCTGCCCAAGTTTTACATGTTTTGCATCTTGCTCTCCAGAGCTCTAGCTGTATTCCTGGAGAGTTAAATGAATAAACTAAATACTGTAAGTCTACACATGGATAATTATGGCTTAATGTGTTCAGCTTCTCAGATGGCATATTTATATTTTAAATAATTGGTTATTAGTTAATCTAAGAATGTTAGAGGGAGTTCTTTCAGACCCCATTTATAGAATATTCATTAGAAATTTATCTCTAAAGGGAATTTGAACTATTATCCAATTCATATGTTTTCTTTTCTTTTTTTCCTTTTTTTGGCATGTTAACACTTTATTCGACATCTTGCATGAAGTTCCTACATAGAAATGTACAAAGAGAGAGTTGCCTTGATTATAGAAGGAAGTGAGAGAATCCAGAGACCAGTCTTGTCATGGTCAAGGTAATCTCTGAGTCATTTTGAGACTCTGGGGCTTCATGAAACATGATTTAGAAGTTTCTAGATCATAAAAGCATATTATTTTATGAGAAGACCCCAGATCTTAGGAGATGAAAATGATTCATGCGCAATTAGCAGAGGCAGAACAAAAACTAGATTTCCAGAAATGTTCTTAGTTAATTGCCTCACTCAGATACCAAATTGATTTTATATTTGCTTTTCTTAAAAATATATTTAATTTAAATACAATTGGATATAAAACATTGTATAAATTTAAGATATGCATCATGTTCACTAGTATAATTATGTATTGTGATATGATTGCCATTGTGGTGTGATAATTAGCACCACTATAACTTACATGATTATCATTTCTTTTTAGTTATTGGAATAATTAAGTTTTAGTCTCTTGGTAACTTTGATGATTATAATACACAATAATATGGAAATTCTTCAAAAAGTTAATAACAGATCTACCATATGATCCAGAATTTCCACTTCTGGGGATATTCCCAAAGGAAATGAAAGCAGGACACTGAAGAAATATATGCACCCCTGTGTTCCCTGCAGTGTTATTTACAAAAGCCAAGATATGGAAACAACACAAGTGCCCATCAAGGGATAAGTGAGTAAAGAAGATGTGGTACATATTTAATGGAATATTATTCAGCTGTAAGGAAAAAGGGCATCCTGCCATTAAGTGACATAAATCAGACAGAGAAAGGCAAGTACTATATGATGTCGCTGATGTGTGGAATCTAAAAAAGCCAAACTCATAGAACCAGTAAAATGGCAGTTTCAAGGGGATAGGAATTGTAGGGATAGGGCAGATGTTGGTAAAGTGAACTGTAAATGAGCCCCGGAGATGTACTGCACAGTATGGTGAAGAGAGACAATACTGTATCCTATTTATTTTTATAAGGGTTTGGAGTTCTGAGAGTTGTCCTCATTTATAGGAGCCTCATTCTTCAAGACGACTTTCCTGTATAGCTTGGCAAGGCAGATAGCTATTTTCTTGGGAGACAAAATCCTGGACATGACTTTTAACCATGTGTATTTGATTGTCTAATAAGGAAATAAAATATTTACAAAAATAAATTGAATAAAAACTTGGTTATGAGTAGTTTCTATGTGCTTAGGGGATTGATTGGAGAAAAGCACGACATTTTGGGGGCATGATAAATTCAGGAAGGTTTCATCATGGAGGAGTAAAATTTTATTTTCAAACTTTAGAGGTTACTAAGATTTCAAAAATGAAGAAAAGTGATTTTAGACAAAGATGACCTAGCACTACTGATTCCTTCATCTTAATCTGGTTTAGCTAATTTTATTCCATCCTAATATATCACATCATGTTGATTATCTGTCTCCTTCCCCTCAGGAGCACAGGGAGTTTTGCTTGCTGTAGGGCAATATCCTGAATGGCTGCCGTGTTGATGAGTGAATGGACAGCCCAGGGGTCGAGCACACTTTAGAAGAGTGGTGGGTGCTGAGCTGGGAGTCACTTGGAAGTAGGTTGTGAAGTATCACTGAATTTCTGGTGATTTCTGTGGGTTGGCCATAAATGGGGCACAGACATAGAAGTGGGATATATCTGCTTTCCTAAAACTATGGATGGGCTGCTTCCTCTCTTCGGCCAGAACAAACCCTTCCCTTGTGCACTAGATCTCAACCCCTCTTGTCTGCCTGCCGGCGTGACTTATGTCATCCCCCCTGTTTCTCCTATGTGACCAGATTTTCCCTCTTTTTAAGATTAATGACATCACCATAACCACGTTCTGTGATTTCTCTCATCTCAAAAGAACCACTTTTTCCTTCGGGGTGCTTCTCCATTTGTGTTTTTGACTTTATGGAGACACTTCTGAGATGAGTTGTACATACTCATGAAAACCCATTTCTTATAAAGCTCACTCCAGTAGGGTCTCTGGGAATTGTGTTATGAAGTTCAGTAGTGGCCTGGACATCATTAAATTGATCCTTAATTCTGAGTCCCCTTCCTGGGGACCATTATGTAACATTTGGCATAGAGATCACTCTCCTGTTCTTGAAAACCTTTTCTGCTTGGCTCCCAGAATATCACCCTTGCCCATTTTTTTCATTTGTTTTTAGTTTTAGTTTTCTCAATTGTGTTTTTTATCTTGTTTTATTTGTTTCCTTTCTTTCCCTAACTCTTGTTTTCTTTGCATTCCTCCTCTCCTCCCTTGCATCCCTGCACTCCTTCCTTTTTGCCCCCCTCCCCTCCGGCCTCCCTGGCTCCTCTCTGGATCTCCTTCACTGGCTCCTACCCTTTCTCCTGCCTCCAAGCTCTGTGCTGGCTTCTGATCTCAGTCTTTACTCCCTGCTCTGTTGTATCCCTGTCCCTACTCACTCCCAAGAGACTCACTCAGTCTTCTGGCTTGAAATGCCTCCCACAGACTGGTGACCTCCAGACTTGTATCTCCATTCAGGATCTCTCCCTTGATCTCTAGAGGAACTTATCCAACTGCATTGTTTATAGATTCAGTGGGGTATCCTACAGGCACTGCAAACTTATCCCACCTAGCCCTGCTGTCCAACACCTCCTTGTCTCATCTTCCTCTCCATCTCACTTTAGTGAGAAATTTCATCCAACCACCCTGGCACAAGCCACTGTCAGTTTCCACCAGGATTATTATGGCTGGCCTCTCCCCTTGCTCCCTCTCAGCCAGGGTGACCAATGTGAAAAGTTGGATCAAAATCATGGAGCCTTTGCCTCACTCAGAAGAACTCAACTCCTTCTCTAATTTACAGGACCCCATGCCCTGTTACTTCATTTTCTGATCTCTTACCACTCTTCTGTCTCCTATCATTCCATACTCTGCTTAGCCTACAGACATGCTGCTCCTTAAAAACATTGTACTCTCCAGCCTCAGGGCCTTTGCACACTCTGTTATTCAGCTCTCTACCTCTCTTTCAGGACTCATCAGTGATTTTACATGGACACTTATCTACCTTTCCTTATTTAATTTCCCCTTCACATGTATCCACTTATCACTATCCTGTATGATATATATTTAAACAATTTTAAATATGCATTCTTACATTTTAATAGCTCTGAAATCAGAATTCTCAAGAAGTTCTTATAACCCATAGCGTTTTACCTTTTATACTCTTTTCTTCATTTATATCTAATGAAAGTTGGCATTTCAGCTTTAATAAAATAGAGTATTTATCTTCTATCAGTATTTATCCCTGAAAAAAAGATTTTTGCTGTTTTGTTCTCTGATTTGTCCCCAAAAACCAATATAAGTCTTGACTTATTGTAGGTAGTCAGTTATAATAATATAATAAAGTTGCTGAGAAAATGGTCAGCATGTCCTTTTAAATAAGCATTATCTACAGGGTAGGGAATTGAATCATCATGACCATTGGAAGACTTTGCCATGGTCTACTTGAGGCCAACTGAGATAGAGAAGATGGTGAGGGGTGAGACATAAAACAAGTCAAATCAACTATGTTGAGTCTCCATCTATTGAGGAAATGGAGCTATGGAGAGTCCCAAAGGTGACTGAGGTTTAAGTTGGGACAAGATCATGGCATTCGTTCAGTACATCGAGGGATTTAAGACGGGGAGTATATTTTGAGGAAGAGGTGACTATATCAATTTCAGCTAAATTGGATTCAAGTTCCTAGTGCATTTAAGATGGTAGATACTTAGCAGATAGACTTTTAAGCTTTGTAATAGAAATGAGGGCTGGAGAAAGACAAGGTGTAGTTGGCAATCAGGAAGGCATGGGTTGGAAAGAACAGAAATACACCTGAGTTAGTCTAAACAGAAAAATAACTTGTTAAAAATATAAAAGGGAACTCAATAGAAAAGAAAGGGAGAAACTAGACATATGGAGCAAAACTGGAAAATGGGGACTGAGAAATAAGAATACCTCTTTCCCACGGCCTGGGGTCACTATCTCTCTGTCTGAGACCCTGCTCTCTGCTTCCTGCTTCTCTCCTACATGCTGGCTCTCTCTTCCTCCTCTCTTCCCAGAAATTCACTTTTTAATAGTTGTGAAGAACTCAATTCTGTGAGTATAGCACAATTTACTTATCCAGTTCTTTATTGAGGGACACAAGGGTGAATTTTCCTCCTTTCATTGTTTTTATTATTTATTTATTTTGCTACATGCATGTAATGACATCAATCATACAAATTCTGGAACTTGGAATTGCTGGATCAGAGAGATATGCATGTGAGTATTTTATGGTTATTGTCCTATTTTCTTCCAAAATGGTGATACAAGTACATGAGCAAGTGTATTTCCACGTTTCTACCTCAATACTGTGTAATATTAATTGTAGCTTTGATAATCTGATAGAGTAAAAAAAAATTTTTTTGTGTGTGTGAAAAGTGTGAGTGTCCTTAATGAGGAGTGAGCTTTAATTCATTTAATTTTTAACACTGTTACACTTTTGTTTGTGAATATTAAGTAAATTAATATTTGCTTATCACATAGTGTAAAATAAATGTAATAATTACAACTATCATAAAGATAACACATAGTAAGTTGGATAAAATTATTATTATTTAGGTTATACAAGTGTTTATTTTTACATTTTGTGTGGACAAATTTATCAAAATTCTTTTCTATGACCTCTAGAATTTGTAGTTTTCTTAGAAAAGATTACTGATAGAATCAATGTTTATATTCAAGCTGCTTAAATATTATAATCATTTAAAGTACTACAGACTGTGTATACTAGTATTTAAAGTTTCCAAGTTAATACAAGTTTTCACAGAGCTCAGTAAGATGTTTAATTCTTTTAAAACAGAAGGCAGAATTAAAATTAGCAGCTTAGTTATAGAAACTAGTAAATTAAGTACAACAAACCCTCTCATCTTCTTAAAAGTTAGAAAAAATATTTTTCTAAAGAATTATTTAAAGATCTTAGTCTAATTATTTAAATAGTCTATTTAAATGTTTGATCTAATACCCTTTCTTTCTTTCTTCCATTTCCCTTTAATAAGCAGAGACATCAGAGAGAAAAACAATTTATTTTTGTTGATAATTTTTTACCATGTGAAAGATCTTTTCAATACACAAACATATTTAAGATTTCCTTTTTCCTTTTTCAAATTCATTTGTCCTTAATTTAATAAAATGTTCAAGTACTGACTTTTTTTAATTGAACATTTCTGAGGATATGCCTTTACATCTGCAAAGCTCAGAAGTAGATGTTGAAACACAGAGACTCAAACATATTCTGTGAAATGTATGTATTCAGCTAAAATAGCTTATCCTGAAATATGCTGCAACTTGCCAAAACTAAGTACTCATTCATTTTACAACTTAACTGGAATTATATAACTTAATATAAGACGATTTAGGGGCACCTGGGTGGCTCCGTCGGTTAAGCATCCGACTTCAACTCAGGTCCCAAGTTCGTGGGTTCGAGCCCTGCGTTGGGCTCTGTGCTGACAGCTCAGAGCCTGGAGCCTGTCTTCAGATTCTGTATCTCTCTCTTTCTCTGACCCTCCCCTGCTCACTCTGTCTCTCTGTGTCTCAAAAGTAAATACAAAGTTTTAAAAAATTAAAAAGATGATTTAAACATATATAGACTCTCTTTTAGATGATTTAAGCCTATATTGTATGTATCAGGGAACATTTAATCATTTTATATAAGACTTGGTGGCCTTTTGTCCCTTCTGTGTTGGAAAAATGCTTTTCACTTGGGAAGATTTTTTGTTGTTTTTTTTTTTAAAGAAACTTTCAATAAAATACATTATAGTTTCAGGAAATAAAGCCAAAGAAAATAAATGTTTTTTCTTTAGTTACAAAGACTAACATAGAACAACTTCTTTGTTTAAATGTTCCATTGAGGTTCTTTTTTTTCTCTAAGGAAACTATTACAGGTAACATACATTATAAGCATGGGAGAAATAGATTCTTTTAAAATATTCCCAATTTTTAGCAAGAGAATTGAGTGATTTAGTTCCTTAAACAACTGATTATGACTAGAAAATGAGAAGTCACTGGGGGAAGAGCTAGTCATGCTCTGTGCTAAATACCCAGGCTCCAATGACTTCTCACAGCTGGTGCAAGAGCCACCCAGGGTGTTAAGTGCATTTGCCCAGCTTCCTTTCAAAAGGCACCGGAATCTTATTTTATAGTTTGAGTGTGCATTTTACACAAGCACCGACGTGCGGTTATGTTTTGCATATCTTTAATAATGCATATAATCGGTGCAGAATTGAACATGTGTAATTTATTAATAACTTTATATATATCCTGGGAGTACCTGCTCAGCATATACAGAATTCAGATTGGAGATCAGTGCTCTAAAAGATTGCTTTTGTGTATTCCCAGATGAAATTACTGGAGATTTGGGTTAGAATTATCGGGATAATTATTTTAATGTAACCCCTCATTTTGTGTAAGTGGCCTAAACGTTAGCAGTAAAAATTGAATTCTGTTTCATCCTATGTTAAAGTAATAAAACCACTCACCAAATATTGCCCTCTGGCTAACTTACAATTTCCTTTGAAATTTTAGTGTAATATTGTAACTGCTGCATTCAAAGAGCAAATTTTCTGAAGACACTGAACTTCCTTTTCAATGGAACCTGAGTATCTGTGTGCAGCTTTGTAACTTAGAGGGCAACCGTTCATGGGAGTTACTGGCAATGACTTGCGTTCACGATGTGGAAACTTTTTCAATGCAGTATGTAAAGGATTCAGGCTGCTTTCCGTTCACAAAGAAATGTGATAATCTAAGGGCATCACTGAAATGACAGCACACTCGTAAATGACACTCAGAAATGTCGGCAACTAGGAAATTCTCACAATGCCATAAAACTTAGGGACAGACAAACCCATCTTGTACCACTGTTGTGTCTCTGCGTCCGACCACAGCAATCAGGTCTTTGTTGAGCAGAAACTTTAAAGCCAGATAGACATAAACTCCCTTCCGTCCCATGTTACAGGGTTTCCATGGGCTGTGGAACTCCCCACTTTGAGTCCACCAGGACCCTTTCTTCCACTGGGGTTTGTGGTTTGGGTGCTGACGGATATCTTCAGTCCCTGCTTGATCACGCTCAGCAAAGCATCATTACTTTGCAGCTAGCACGTGTAGAATCCATTTCACACTTTAGATTGGATTTCTGCAGCAATAGGCAGCCTGGCTCAGCAGAAGGCCTGGAGAGATTAGAGTGATAAAATATGTTTTGAAGTTTCATCTATGCTATGCTGTGGTTGTTACCTTGTACAATAGCTTTTTCCAGTGCCTTGCTGCTAAATGTTGAGCTACCAGCTTTTGGGAAAAGCAAGAGCCCTGATTGTGGTGTTTGCTGTTTGTGTGGTGTAAATATTCCCACCAAGGCCAGTTCAGGCTGCAAGCACATCGCCAGGGCTAAGCTGGTAGGAGATGGTGCAGGCTGAGGGATACACAGCTGCTTAGTACTACAAGGTGGGGGCCCTCCTCTGGACCAGGAAGATGGGGGCAGTGCCTTCAAGTTCCTTTGTCATCAGCACCTTTCACACCAGGCTTGGGAACATTATTCAAAATGTTTTGCATCCCCCATGCATGGATATCTGTTGTTCAGACTGGTCCTTGTCCATAACACGTGAACCCAGCAAGAACCCTGCTGGACCTCATCCACTGCATGGTCTCCAGCAAGACCTCTCTGATCAGAGTTCTTGGTGTCTCATGTCACCTTCCAGAATGGTTTAATGCATATAAAAATGCTAATTATGTAATCTTCCTCCAATTATTTAAACAAGTGATAAGTTACCATACATCTAGAAAACTCTGCTTTTATCCACTCTATATATTCTGAATGCCTTCCATATTACTACTTACAGCTGTACTTTTGTAGCAGCCACAGAATGTTTTTACAATTTTGAGGCTTGAGTACAATTTATTTCCACGCTGCCTTACTGATGGACACAGATTAATTTTAAATCTCTGCTTCTTTAAAATGCTGAAATGACACCAATAAGGAAGCAAAAAAAAGAGAAATCAAGAAAATAATTCCATTCACAACAGCAAGAAAAACCATAAAATACCTAGAAATAAAACTAACCAAAAATGTGAAAGACCTGTACGATGAAAACTATAGATAACTTATGAAAGAGATTGAACACGACACCAAGAAATGGAAAAACATTCCATGCTCATGGATCAGAAGAATAAACATTGTGAAAATGTCATTTGTACCCAAAGCAATCTACACATTCAATGCAATCCCAATCAAAATTGCACCAACATTCTTCTCAAAGCTAGAACAAACTATCCTAAAATTCGTATGGAACCACAAAAAAACCCGAATAGCCAAAGTAATATTAAAGAAAACAACCAAAACAGGAGGCATCACAATCCCAGACTTTAGCCTCTACTACAAAGCTGTCATCATCAAGACAGTATGGTATTGGCACAAAAACAGACACATAGACCAATGGAATAGAATAGAGAACCCAGAACTGGACCCACAAATGTATGCCCAATTAATCTTTGACAGAGCAGGAAAGAGTGTCCGATGGAAAAAAAAGACAGCCTCTTTAGCAGGTGGTGCTGGGAGAACTGGACAGCAACATGCAGAAGAATGAAACTAGACCACTCTCTTACACCATACACAAAAATAAACTCAAAATGGATGAAGGATATGAGTGTGAGACTGGTAACCATCAAAACCCAGAGGAGAAAGTAGAAAAAAGCCTCCTTGACCTCAACCGCAGCAATTTCCTACTCAACACATCCCCAAAGGCAATAGAATAAAGAATCAAAATGAACTATTGGAACCTCATCAAGATAAAATGCTTCTGCACTGCAAAGAAAACAATCAAGAAAACTAATAGGCAACCGATGGAATGGGAAAAGATAGTTACAAATGGCATATCAGATAAAGGGTGAGGACCCAAAATCTACAAGGAATTCACCAAACTTCACACCCGAAAAATGAATAATCCAATGAAGAAATGGGCAGAAGACATGAATAGACACTTCTCCAAAGAGGACATCCAGATGACCAACAGACACATGAAACGATGCTCAGCATCACTCATTATCAGGGAAACACAAATCAAAACCACACTGAGATACCACCTCATGCCACTCCGAATGGGTAAAATGAACAGATCAGGAGACTCTAGATGCTGGTGAGGATGTGGAGAAACGGCCACCCTCCTACACTGTTGGTGGGAATGTAAACTGGTGCAGCCACTCTGGAAAACAGTGTGGAGATTCCTCAAAAAACTATCAATAAAACTTCCCTATGACCCAGCAATAGCACTGCTAGGGATTTATCCAAGGGATACAGAAGTGCCGATTTATAGGGGCACATGTACCTCAATGTTCATAGCAGCACAGTCAACAATAGCCAAATCATGGAAAGAGCCTAAATGTCCATCAACTGATGAGTGGATCAAGAAGGTGTGGTATATACACAATGGAGTAGTACATGCCAATGAGAAAGAATGAATCTGGCCATTTGTAGGAAAGTGGATGGACCTTGAGGGTGTCATGCTAAGCGAAATAAGTCAGGCAGAGGACAGATACCATATGTTTTCACTCATAGGTCTAACAGGAGAAACCTAACAGAGGACCATAGGGAGGGGAAGGGAGGAGAAAGAGTTAGGGAGAGGGAGGAATGCAAATCATTAGAGACTCTTGAATACTGAAAAGAAGCTGAGGGGTGAAGAGGGGTGGAGAAAGGGGAAGGGGGTTGATGGCCATGGAGGAGGGCACTTGTGGGGAAGAGCACTAGGTGTTATATCGAAACCAACTTGACAATAAACTATAAATTAAAAAACAACCCATTCAAAATAAATAAATGAAATGCTGAAATGAATAAATCTGCCGGTATGCCAATTTTGATTTTTTCACTTTTACGTGGGTTAAATACTGAGAAGTAACTTTATTGAGGCCAAAGAGATATGCATTTACAATTGATATGTAATGTCAGATTTTCTTCCACAGGAGTTGTACAAATATGCAGCCTACCAACAATGCTCAAAGAATATATCACCAAACTTCAGACACTGCAAATTTGATGGGAAAGACAGTATATTGAGGTAGCTTTCATTAGAATTTCCCTACTGTGGTTGAGGCTGGGAATCCTTTTGTTTAAGACACATTTGTATGCTTTGGTCTCTGAATTCTTTGTTTCATCTTCCTTCCTCTACCCCCTTTTAATAACCAACTGAATTGTTGGTCTTTTCTGTAATAAAGTGCGTATTGGGGTGCCTGGGTGGCTCAGTCAGTTAGGTGTCTGACTTTGGCTCAGGTCATGATCTCACAGTTGGTGGGTTCGAGTCCTGCATCAGGCTCTGTGCTGACAGCTCAGAGCTTGGAGCCTGCTTCAGATTCTGTGTCTTCCCCTGTCTCTGCCGCCTCCCCTGCTTGTGCTCTGTCTCTAAAAAATAAACATTTAAAATTTTAAAATGCATATCAAGGACATCAGTATTTTGTGATTGACTTGCTAATGTACTTTTCCCAGTTTATCAAGTGTCTTGATTTTTCTTTGGTGTCTGATGCCATGCAAAAATTTTTAATCAATTTAGTAGAATTCGTCAATTTAGTTTTTCTGGCAAGATTTCATTCTTTTTTATAACTGAATAATATTCTATTGTATATATTATATACATACACACACACATATAGACATACATACCACATCTTCTTTCACTGTTCATCAGTTGATGGACACTTGGGTTTCTTCCATATCTTGGCTATTCTAAAGAATGCTGCTACATACATTTTGAGGCATGGTTAGAAAGACCTTTCAGGGGCCCTGGGTGGCTCAGTCGGTTAAGCCTCCGACTTCAGCTCAGGTCAGATTTCACGTTCGTGGGTTCAAGCCCTGCGTCAGACTCTGATGACAGCTCAGAGCCTGCAGCCTACTTCCAGTTCTGCATCTCATTCTCTCTCTGCCCCTCCCCCCTCTTGCTCTGTCTCTCTCTGTATCAAAATAAATAAAGCATTAAAAATTTTTTAGAAAGATCTTTCATATTCAGATAATAAATTATTTTCTTTTTACAGAATGATTATTGTCTCAAGCTTATACATTTCTCTCTAGAACATATTCATTCATATATTAAAAATGGGAACAAAAACTCAGATTCAGATGCCATCTTTGATTACAGATGCTTTCAGAGCCTAACGGTTTTCCTTTTCTTTGTTTTTCTTTTAATTCCAGATAGTTTTAACATACAGTGCTATATTAGTTTCAGGTGTACAATATGGTAATTCAACACTTCAGACATCACCCAGTGCTTATCATGACAAGTGAACTCCTTAATCCCCATCATCTATTTCATTTATTTCCCCATCCATCTCCACTCTGGCAACTATCAGTTTGTTTTCTGTAGTTAAGAGTCTGTTTTCTGTTTTTTGGTTTCTGTCCCTCTCTCTTTCTCTCTCTTATTATTTCCCTTTGTTTATTTGTTTTTTTTTCTTAAATTCCACATATGAGTGAAATCATATGGTATTTGTCTTTCTCTAACTAACCTATTTTGCTTAGCATGATACTATCTAAGTCATTAGCATCCAGGTCATTGCAAATGGCAAGATTTCATTCTTTTTTATAACTGAATAATATTCTATTGAATAAAATTCTCTCTCTCTCTCTCTCTCTCTCTCTGTGTATGTGTGTGTGTGTGTGTATGTGTATATATATATATATATATATATATATATATATATATATATATATACACACACATACCACATCTTCTTTCTCTGTTCATCATTGATGGATACCTGGGTTGCTTCCATATCTTGGCTATTGTAAATAATGCTGCTACAAACATAGGGGTACAATATCCCTTTGAATTCACGTTCTTGTTTTTTTGGTAAATGTCCAGTAGTACAATTGCTGGAAAATAGGGTAGTTCTATTTTCAACCTTCTGAGGGAACTTCATACTGTTTTCTGCAGTGTCTGTACCAGTTTGCATTTCCACCAAAGTGCATGAGGGTTCCTTTCACTCCACATCCTGGCTAACACCTATTGTTTCTTGTGTTGTTCATTTTAGCCATTCTTATAGGTGTAAGGTGATATCTCATTGTAATTTTGATCTGTATTTTTTTTGGTAAGTGACAATGAACATCTTTTCATGTATCTGTTGGCCATCTGAATGTCTTTTGCTCATTTTAAAAAATTTTATTTATTTTTAGAGAAAGAAAGTGCAAGTAGAAGAGACCCAGAGAGAGAGGGAGACAGAGAATCTGAAGCAGGCACCATGCCTTCAGTGCAAACACTGATGTGGGTTGAAACCCATCTTGTAAGATCATGACCTGAGCCCAAGTCAGACACTCAATAGACTAAGCCACCCAGGCACCTCTGCTCATTTTTAATTGGACTATTTGCCTTTTGGGTGTTGAGTTGTATAGGTTCTTTGTATATTTTGGATACTAACTTTTTATTAGATATGTCATTTGCAAATATTTCCTCCCCTTCGGTATGTTGCTTTTTAGTTTTGTTGACTATTTCTTTTGGGGGCAGAAGCTTTTTAATTTTAATTTTGTTTTATTTTTTAATTTAATTTTATTTATTTATTTTGAGAGTGAGAGAGAAAGAGAAAATGAATGACAGAGTAAAGGATAGGAGGAGGGAGAGAGAGACAAGGCTCAATTTCACAAACTATGAGATCATGACCTGAGCTGAAACCGAGTTGGATGCGTCACTGACTGAGTCAACCAAGAGTCCCCACAGCTTTTTATCTTGATGTAGTTTGAATAGTTTGCTTTTGTTTTAGCTTTCCTGGACTCAGGAAACATATCTAGAAAGAAATTGTGTTGAGATTTTTTGCATCTATGTTCATCAGTGATATTGGCCTGTGGTTTGATTTTTAGTAGTGCCGTTATATGGTTTTGGTATCGGGACAATGCTGGCCTCATAATAATGAATTCGGAAGTTTCCTTTCCTTTCTATTCTTGAAATAGTTTAAGAACAATGGGAGTTCTTTCTTCTTTAAGTGTTTGGTAGAATTTTCATGTAAAGTCATCTGGTTCTGAAAGTCTGCTTGTTGGGAGATTTTCTTAATGTTTACTTATATATTTTTAAATGTCTATTTATTTATTTTGAGGGGGAGAGAGAGAGAGAGAATCTATTTAAAAATTTTTTAATGTTTATTTTTGGGAGAGAGAGAGAGAGTAAGAGTGTGAGGGGGTAGGGGCAGAGAGAGGGAGACACAGAATCTGAAGCAGGCTCCAGGCTCTGATCTGTCAGTACAGAGTACAGGCAGGATTCAAACTCAGGATCCTGGAGATCACGACCTGAGCCGAAGTCTGACTCTAAACCAACTGAGCCACCCGCTGAGAGAAAGAGAATCTTAAACATTCTCCATGCTCAGCACAGAGCTCGATATGGGGCTTGATATCACAAACCATGAGATCATGACCTGACCTGAGCTGAAATCAAGAGTCAGGCACATAAGCCACCAGGCATCCCTGGTTGGGAGTTTATTGATTACTGACTGAATTTCTTTGCTGGTTATAAGTCTGTTAAATTTTTTTTTTTTTTTTAAATTTCTTCCAGGGTGCCTGGGTGGCACAGTCAGTTAAGTGTCCGACTCTTGGTCTCAACTCAGGTCATGGTCTCACGGTTCATGAATTTGAGCCCCACATCAGGCTTCTGTGCTGATGATGCAGAGCCTGCTTGAGATTCTGTCTCTCCTCTCTGTCCCTGCCCCACTTGTCCGTGTGCGCTCTCTCTCTCAAATAAAAATATTTTTTCTATTTCTTCCTATTTCAGTTTAGTAGTTTATATGTTTCTAGGAATTTATCCATTTCTTCTAGGTTTTCCAACTTGTTGGCATATAGTTTTTCATAATACTCTCTTGTGATTGTATTTCTGTGGTGGCTTTGTTTCATGTCTCTCATTTGTACTTTTATTTATTTGAGTCCTTTCTCTTTTTTCTTGATATGTCTGGCTAGAAGTTTATCAATTCTATTTATTTTTTCGAAGAACCAGTTTCTGAATTCATTGTTCCGGGTTTTTTTGTTTCGTTTTGTTTTAGTTTTTATATTGTTTGTTGTTGTTCTAATTTTTATTACTTTCTTCCTTCTGCTGGTGTTAGGTTTTGTTTGCTATTCTGTTTCTAAATCTTTTAGGTGAAAAGTTAAGTTGTTTATTTGAGATTTTTCTTGCTTCTTGAGGTAGACCTACATTACTATAAACTTCCCTCTTACAACTGCTTTTATTGCATGCCAGAGGTTTTAGACAATTGTGTTTTAATTTCATTTGTTTCCATGTAGTTGTTGATGTATTATTTGATTTTCTGTGTGAGTCATTCATTGTTTAGGAGCATGTTATTTAGCTCCATGTATTTGTGGTTTTTCCAGTTTTTTGTTTTTTGGTTGGCTTGTTGTTTTGATCTGTTCTGTCACTCTATGTCTTTTAATTGGAGCATTGAGCCCATTTACATTCAAAGTAATTATTGATAGAATTGTATGTATTGCCATTTTGTTACTTGCTTTGTGATTGTTTTTGTAGATTTTTTCTGATTCATTCATGTCATTCTCTATTTAATGTTTCTTTGATTTTCTTTAGTAATATATCTGCATTTCTTTATCTTTATTCCTGGCATTTTTATAAGTGGTTTTTGACATGTGGTTACTATTAGGTCTGTATATATCTTCTGCAGAAGTTGATGGTTTTTAAAGTTTGAAGTCTTCTTTTCTCCTCTTCTCCTCACATTTTAAGTATATATTATTATATTTTATATTCTTATTTTGTGTTCTTTGTCTGGTTTTGTTTACACAAATAGTAATGTTTACTCCTATTGTATTTCCTACCTTTATAGTGTCATTTTTGGTCTCTCCTTTCTATTCAATAATTCCTGCATAATATTTCCTACTGTGTTAGATTAGTGGTCACAAACTCCTTTAGTGTTTGTTTGTCTGGGAAACTCTTTATGTTTCCTTCTATTCTGAATGACAGCTTTGCTGCACAGAATATTTTTGGATGCAGATTTTCCCCATTCAACACTTTGAAAATATGCCACTCCCTTTGGCTTCCAAAGTTTCAGTAAAGAAATCTTCTGGTAACTTTATGGGTTCTCCTTTGTAAGTTAACAACTTATTTTTCTTGCTGCTTTGAGATTTTTAATATGCTTTGGGGTAGGTCTGTTTATTTTGGTGGGATATCTCTGTGCCTTCTAGATCTGGGTACCTGTTCCTTTCCCAGATCAGGGAAGTTTCCAGTTATTATTTCTTCAATTAAATTTTCTGCCCCCTTTTCTCTCTCTTCTTCTGGGACTCAGATGATATGAATGTTATTATGTTTAGTGGAGTCACTGAGTTCCCTCAGTCTATTCTTGATACACATAATTCCTTTTTTTCTCTCTTCTGTTCAGCTTGAATACTTCCCATTACTCTGTCTCCTAGGTCACTAATTTTTTCCTCTGTTTCTTCCATTCTGCTGTTCATTCCATAAGCATTTTTCCTCATTTCATTTATTGAGCCTTTGATCTCTGCTATGTTATGCTTTAGCTCTGTGTTAAGGATCTCATTCATGTCTTCCACTCTTTTCTCAAGTCCAGTTAATAGCCTTAGGATCATTGCTTTAAATTCTCTATCAAGCATGTTACTTATATCTGTTTCACTTACATCTCTGGCTGTGACCTTGTTCTGCTCTTTCATTTTGGATAAATTTCTCTGTCTCTTCATTTTGTCTATCTTTCTGTGTCTGTTTCTGTGTGTTACAAAAGTCTGCTGTGTCTTCAACTCTTAAAAGCAGTGACTTTATATAGAGGAGGTCTTGGGGTGCTCTGCAATATCCCCTGGTCCCCAGAACCTGGCACTTCAAATTATCCTGTGTGTTGATTTTGCCTTGCTATTATGTCTGAGTCACTTTTCCTTTCACTGCAGTAGTCTGCATTGACTCTGCATGTTGTGGGCTATATTTGCTCTCAGTCAGTCCCTAGAATCTTATTAAAATTAACCAACACCCATATTTTTAAAGTAAGAACGTTTCCTTTCTTAAATGTTATAAGGGACAATGTGAACAACCAGAAAAAGAAGTATAAGGAAGGTTAAAAGAGAAGGTAGCCTATGAAAACAGGTGCCATCAACAAATTTTATATTTTACCACTGGTGACTGTATGCCCACCCAGGAATCAGAGATTCTTCATCCTTGATCCTTTCATCTTCTCCCTTCCCAAAGTACATACTTCTGTGAGCCAGCGCCATTTTAGCAATTCCCACTTCACTGACACAAACTACAATTTTGGTACTAGTTATAATATGGGGGTTTCCCACACACACCATGTAATTGTGAGACACCAGGTGAGTGTCCTAGAATTCAACTCAATCCTGAAATTACCTGGAGAGAGCATCAGATCCCGCAGGTGAAGGGGCTTAGTCCTCCAAGCCTGCTTCATCACCCAGTGCAAAGCACCAATCACAGGTTGAGGTTGTCAACTGTGCTTCTGACCCAGTGTTTATGGATCAGTTTCCAACAACCTCCTCCTGGGGTTTAATTAATTTGGTTGAGCACCTCACAGAACTCGAATAAATATGTTATTTACCAGACTACCCAGTTTATTGTAAATGGATATAACTCAAGAACAGCCAGATGGAAGATACATAGAGAAAAGTATGTAAGAAATGGCACAGAGCTTCCGTGCTATCTGAAGGCACCACCCTCTCTGAATCCCCATGTGTTCCCACCTGGGAACTCTCCAGCCCTGTCCTTTAGGGTTTTTATGGAAGCTTCATTACATAGGCACAGTTGATCAAATCACTGACCACTGTCATTTGATTCAGACCTCAGTCATTCTTTCCTCCCTGGAGGTGGGAAGGGTGTGTAACTGAAAGTTCCAACCCTCTCATCACAAGGTTGGCTTCCCTGACCACGAGCTCCCATCCTTCGGTGTTTCCCAAAGGTCACCTCATCAGTATAAAAAGGATACTTTTTATCTTCCACCTCACTTAGGAAACTCCAAGAATTTTAGAAGCTCTGTGTCTGAAGCTGGAAAGACCAAAAACAAATCACACTACCATGCACCTCAATAAATTATATTTTTAAATATAGATACAAGAAAAAGGCAAATTATAGGAAAGGATAGCTAGCTTCTTAGAAAATACTAGAGATTGTTCATCTGTGCTGTGCTATTTTCCTAGTAACAATTTAAAAAATTAATAAATTTAGGGGAAAAAGAGTGATTTTCACTATGAAGTAGAGGAGGATCCATGAAGATGCTTCCAGTCTTTAAGGATTTGTATTATAAGATAATTAAGTTATTAAGTAGTAAAATATATTGGTAGAGACTGTGCCTTAAAGTGTTATCTAGCCCAGACTCCTACCTTTAAAGTAGCATTATGCCTTATATATAAAGGTACATGCACAATAAACACCTTTTGAAACTTTAGGAAAATCTAGAGAATGATAGGCAAAATTTCATCTAATGGTTATTTGATCAGTGGTACAGGAAGAATCCAGGATGTTCTGTCTTGTGACAGTTGGCAGACGCGTGGCCATTGATTCATTATTATTTACACATTGCCCATTTGTTATAAACCCTTACTTGTATATTTTCAATATTTTATTACTTAAGAAAAAGTATCTCGTGACTGAATACATTTTAAGAGAATAGCAAATGCTTTCACATCTTGCTAATACGCTGGATTTTTAAATTTTGTATACAGGTTACTTTAAAAATAATGGATATTTTTATTTTTTATTAACTCTAAACTCCTCTGTGACATAAGAGTGTTCAAAATTTAGCAAGCCTTATACTTGGTAAAACTAAAGTATGTAAGTAACTTGTTCCATGTCACTTACCTGTGAAGTTATTGAAGTCAACTTAAGTTGTGTTAGTTATAGGCCTTTGACTATTCTTGAGTATTAATCACCAAGAACTTCATTGAACTTCAACATTGTCCATATGACTGATTAGCTAGCCAGCAGCTCCAGCTTGCCCCATGCATAAACACGAGGTGATGAATTTTATCTTCATATCTATTCTTGAGGCAAAAGGGTCATTTCTGTATACACTGTTTGGATTAATGGAGTAAAGATATCTTAGTGTTTAAAAAGTTGTTGTTCAGTACTTTCTCTTTACTGTTCATAAAAGAGACCCATGGAGCTTTATGAAGAGTTATTAAAGACTGAGTTACCTTTGGTTGTTTTTAATCTCAAATCAGTTTTGGCAATAATTTTATTTTACTTCCCAGTGATAAATCATTCCTTTGCACTAAGTTACAGAATAAGGCTTTAGTGTCTTCTTTAAAAGAATTTAGAAAAATTTAGCACTGTTTCAGTGTATTTCAATAAACATTAACTAAGTGTAGACCAACAAAAGACAAGATAGCAAGCTGCAAAATAAAATCTGTGTGTTTATTTGGAGTCTTAGAGATTGCAATCTGGGAGGCACAAAGTCAATTGAAATAAAAATTTGTCCAGAAAGACAAAAGAGGCTAGTGCTTTTAAAAAGGAAAGAGGGAATTTACTTAAGTTGTTTTGAACAAAATGTGATTGGTGCTGGTATAGCTCTAGTTACAGTATCTGAATGTGGTTGGTTGCTAGACTAGTGTTGGACACAAACTCCATTTCTATCCATTCCAACTTGTCCCAGATGCCTTGGCTTTTAGCTGAGTTCAGTAACAATTCTGAGAATTTGAGGCAGAAGAGAAGGTGCACAAGTTCCACCACCTTCATTCGTTTTCATTCTATCCACTATCATAAGAACTTTATTTTGTTATCTTTATTTTCTTTTAAAAATAAGGGTTCATCTTTAAGGAAGGGAAATAATAAGCACAGCAAAACACAGCAGCTGTGTCTTGTTGGTTTGATTGATTTTAGGAGGACAAAGATGTTCATCCTCTGAATATACCTGGTATCCAAGTTAAGGTAAATGCTGTGCTTATAGTGGTTCCTTTTCATGGGTGCCCCATGTAACTTTACTAATATAAAATCTAGCAACATTTCCAGAATCCTTATGAAGTTTGATATCTCAGCTTTCTTACATGGATCCTACTGATACCAAGAATATTACAGAAATTAAGAAGACAATGGGGGCAGACAAAGGATTCCCACAGGTGGGAATCTTTAGGTAGCTGTTGAGAAGTGGAATGAATAAATCAGACATCAGTGAAGCTGAGACAATGATGTTGATATAGCACCATCAAAGGTTGGGTGGACTGATGGGAACCCCTGCTGGTCCCTTGACATTAAAGTTCTGAATAATTCACTCTATTTACCCCAGTTTGGAGAAATTTACAAGTCGAAAGGCAGAGATTCCAATGACAAACCTGAACAGGAATCAACTGGGGTGATGGTCAACTTGATTGATCAAGAAAAAGACTGATGTGAAGGTCCAAGGACATATATGTGGGAGAATGGTTGGGCTGCGGTTAAGAGAACTTTTTGACACAGAAGCTCAATGCACCATGATTCTGAAGGCTTAACAAGCTAAGAGGTAAGCTGAGATCATATAGAGATGCAACAGCTGATGGGATTAAAGTGAACATTTGGATAACATTTAGGGTTTGGGAACAGATTTTGTGTGAGGTGGTCATACCTTCTTTACCTGAATGTATTATTGAAATGGATATAATGTCCAGGTGGGGATTTCTTCCCCTACCAAATATTGTAAAATGGAAGGCAAGTAAGCCCAACCTCAGGCAAGTTATAAATGGGCATGCTAAATGGGAACCACTAGAAATGTTCTAAACCCACCCAGGTGGTTACTTGAAGCATGATAGAATATCTGATGGGCAAAGAGAAATTACCACTTTAGTTAATGATAGAGCTGAAGTAGTGGATCAATGAATTTGTTGTCTTGTGTGGCCTGTGAAAAAAGGGATGGCTCGTGGAGACTACCAGCAGACTATCAGAGAGGAGACGGAAGTGTGCCACCGATAGCTTCAGCAGCTTCAGCTGTGGTTCCAACAATACAGAAGCACAACAGGCTAACCAAGCCTGGTCCTCAGTGACTGACTTCACAAATGCTTCCTTCTTTATCTGAACATCAGAAAAGAGACACCGCAGTTGGCCTTCACATGGGAAAGACCCTAATTTACCATTACAGTAGTCCTCATTTATCCATGGTTTTGCTTTCTGAGGTTTCAGGTACCTGAGATCAAGTGAGGTTCCTCCTTTGACACATTGTCAGTAGGCCAAAGGCATCCTAAACATACATCACATGCCTGTGTCATTCACATCACCTCGTCTCATCGTTGGACGTTGTATCCTTTCACATCAGCACAAGGTGAGGGGTGAGTACAGTATAATAAGATGTTTTGACAGATGGAAAGGGGACCACATTCTCGTAAGTTTGATTACAGTATTTTATTATAATTGTTCTATTTAATTATTAGCTATTGTTAATCTCATACTGTGATTTATAGATTAAACTTTATCATAGGTATTATGTATAGGAGGAAACATAGTATATACTGGCCTTGGACTATCCATGGCTTCAGGTGTCCACTAGGGGTCTTGGGTCATATCTCCCATGACAAGAGGAGACTTCCATGTTGTGTTGCCATACATTATCTCAATTTAGCAGTTCATTGTCGTAATTTGGTCAAAAGAGACTTGGACTTCATGCAGGTCTCAAGTGTAATAATACGCCATATTGATGACATTGTGATACCAGAAACTGAAGAGCAGGCTAGGACTAATTTGGATACAATGATGATGTGAGCAGCCAACGAGTACTACTTAATACAGCCAGCAAAGATTGAAGGGCCTGCCCAAACAGCAAAATTCTTGGGAGTGACTTGGCAGGGGCCACCCAGTATATTCCACAAGAGAAAAAAAATTAATTGTTATCACTACCCACCCTTAGGACCAAACGACATTTGGGTTTATTTTTTTATTTGGATTTTGGAGACAATATCAACATTTGGGAATATTGTTAGCTGTGTTTCAGTTGGGACCTATATTTCAGGCCATGCCTGAATTACAAAAAGCAGTATCTTTCTCAATGCCAGTGGGCATTTTGATCCCCAATCAGAAATGATTTTGGGATTGTCTGTGGTATACTCACATAGACCAGAGCTCATGGTAAAAGCCTGTGAATGCCTCCCAGCAGCAACCATTGGGTTTTAGAAGTGAAAATTCGCAGATGCTGCTGCTCAATACACACTATTTGAGAAACAATTATTACCTAATGCTATTAGGCATTAATCGAGACTGCCTAAATGACTGAAGAACATAAACTGATCACGAGATACCTTTACTGTCTTGGGTGACAGCAGAGAAACATTCTAATAAGGAAGGTAGTGCTCAAAATAATTCCATAATACAGTGAAAATGGTACAATCAGGAGCATGTTTTCAGGGGAATGTAAGGAGACAACCACCACTAAAGAGCAGGTGACTATTTTCCTTCTAGAAAGAGTGCTAGAGCCACCTGAGGAATTACTGGAAATGATTGCCATGCAGACAGTGCCCTATAAATGGCTCTCTATGAACAACAAAGAGCTGTCTGGCTTACTGATGGCAGTTGCCAGGTGAGTGAGCAGTATTCTGTTTTCAGTAAGACCAGTAGATGGGAAGACTCTGATTGAAAAGGGTAAAACTAAATTAACTAAATAAGCTGAATTGCATGTTGTTTTCTTACTAGTGATAAAAGAATTGAGCAATGATAAAACCTTGATGGTAGGGTTTTTACCAACTTATGGGCAGAAGCCAATGGCCTAGCTGCATGGTCAGGTGTAGTGCACCCGTGGGCGCACAGAGCAGGGATGTGAGGGTAAGAGAATGAGGAAAAGAAGAGAGAATCAAAGAATGGGGATCGGAGGGACCACAGGAGCGGTGCCCACATGGCCGCTTTATGTCTCACATGCAAGTAAGTTTATACAAACAGCCAAGAGAAGGGTTTTTTCTAGACAAAACTTGTTCTGTTCCCACAGTTATTGTTACAACATTTTCCTGGGAACTTTACATCTCTTCTTATTGTTATCATAAGCGTGCCAAAGCGTGAAGGACGTTTGTACAATAACATCTCAACTCCAGAAGCTTGAAGGACGTTGGTGCAATAACCTCTTAACTCAAGTGAATTAACCTCTGAGGACCTGGATCAGCCGCAAGGGCTGTGAGGGCACGAGTGCTTTGCTCGATCACACTCTCCTTACTGGCTCCTTGCCGCTGCTTCCCACAGTCAGGTAGGCAGTGGACTTCTGAACTATTAAAGAGATGCCTATAAGGGGCTTTTGCACTGTGGGACCACAGACATGCTTCTTCTCTAAGTTTCAGTATTCTCATCTGTAAATTAGAAATTTAGACAAGACAATGACTCAGATTTTCTCTAGATTGTTCTGGGCCCTAGAATCTAATTTACTATACCATCTCTTAGCCAGTCTTAGAATGGACCTAAAGTCACTTGGTGGCTAGTTGTTTTGACATCAGTAATGGCTGATTAAGTGGCAATTTAACAGAGAGTTAATTCTCATGATTTGTAGTAGTTACATTCTAAAATCAGCAAAACACTAATTTAATGGGCACAAACCATTGCTTCTAGGGGAAATATGGGTTCAGAATCCTGTAAGACTCTACTCACAACATTTTCATCAACTGATTGATACATAACCTTGTTTTACATGTTTCTATTAAAAGACAGCTTATTTAATGAATATTACTGAACTCACAGCTGATAGCACCGTACCTCATGTCTAAGTGAAGCTTACCTAACATTTTCTTCATAAGCATATCACAATCTTGTCCTTAGGAACACTAGAAAATACTTCAGCACTATACTCAGGGAACATTTCAACAAGAAAATTGCCAACAAAAGCACAAAAATGCAAAACAAAACAACACAGGGCACTTCCTAGACAGTGAGGAGGGTACTTGTTGAGAGCATGAAAGTTGGAACAAGAAGGCAGACAGTCACCCTGTTTGACCACATCAAGTAGCTCAAACGTTTTGCTCCTCCACACATATTCACAAATGACCGTAAAAGTGCCATGACTATTGATTTTGGTGTTGCAAATAAATTAAGTAAATAAATGCATTCACAAATATGGATTCCATGAATAATTATGATTGACTGAATATCTTTATAATCATCAGTTTCTCAAAAAAAAGATAAAAGTAAAAAGCAAGGAAAGCAATCCTCTTCCATCTGATGATAAAGGTCACAATTGATTTACTATCATTTTATTTTTATGATGTTGAACATTGGATACCATTAAAAACACTGAATTAATCTTCATCTATAGCTGGTTTCTTAGCATTTATAAATAGGGCATTTCATTTTTTAGGCCATTAAGATCCATTTTGTGTGTGGGCATCTATTCCTGTAGAACACCTGTCAGATGCTGTCTACTATTCTAGAAATGAAGAATATTGCCCTCAAATAGCTTACTGATGAGCTAGTGAAAAATAAAGGGAAGTTTCCTAGGGTTATTTCCTCTGCTTATAGCCATTTCAAATTATTGTTTATTGGAGTCTCACATAAGCAGGGTAGTCAAGGTTTGTAAGTTTAAGTAATAAAACTAATTAAGGTCAACTGTATCAGTTAGCGTTTGCTGTGCAATAATCCGTTCTGAAACATAGTGCCTTAAAGCAAGAACCAGCTATTTAGTTCATGACTTTGTGGCATGACAATTTGTGCTGGGCTCCTGTTGGTGGACTTCCTGGCTTCTGCTAGACTATAGTCAGCTGCCATGTTAAGGTTGCCTGGGCTGGGGGGGGCTCATCTCTGGACTCCATGATTTCTACAGATCAATTGTCAAGACTCGTTGATATGGTTTCTGGAAGGAATTTTGAAATATTTAGTGGAAAATGTGTAAGATTTTTTGCAACTAACTCTCTTTAAAGTGAGAATTTTATTATTCCTAAATATTCTTTTGCCTAATCAGAATAGCAGATCGATTCAAGGGAGGAGAAAATAGATTTTACTTCATGATGGGAAGAACTACAAATTCATGTAGTAGATATATCTATAATCCACAGGAAGAGATGGATCGATTAGTCAAAATTACAATTAAAAATCACACCACAGAATCAGTTCAATGACAGCATCACTGTTGCTGACTGAAGGCTGAAGCCAGTGTACCTACTGATGACAGCAATTATTGCCACAGTTTGGTTTAAAACTGGACGTTGCTTTCACATTGATTCTGGTATTCCCAGAATAAATGCTTCACCAGCCTTTCCCTCATGGGCACGTCACATTTGCTGAGCTGAGACGTACCCACGCTCTGGATGCAAGGGGAATTGAGAACGTAATTATCTTTTTTTTTTTTCTTTCACCATGGGGGATGGATGCTGTATGCCAACAGGACCATAGGTGGGAAGTTGGGATTTAAAGAAGGTTCAGGATCAGGAAAGGCAAGAGAAAATTATAAATATCTAACACATGTAATCTCAGGATATGTAAAAAAAAAGACTGAGGAAGTAACCTACAATATTCTGTCCTAAAGTTTTGTTTGTCTTTATCTCCCCTTTCCCCTCAGAACATAAGGTCCCACAACTAGATGCAGGACTGTGCATTAGAGGAGGTCTGGTGGAGTCAGATTACAGCACTGGAACCTCCTGGTCAACCATATCTTACCACAACGTCACCACAGTAAAACCCCCTGGTTTGCAGGGTGTTTCTCTGAAAGGTATGTTTAAAAACGTTTGTTCTCCTTATTCCCTGATGTGCAGAGTCAGACAAGGAAATCAGACAGCACAAGGCAGACAGTGCAGATCATGTGTATGCTGTGACTGAGATGAGCAGAAGGTATTGCGTGAGCACATAGGATGGGCACATTGACGCTCCGGTGACCCAGAGCTGTGCCACTGAAGACTCACCACCCCATGCCTGTGTCCTATAAAATGATGATAACAATGGTACTGGCCTCCTAGCTGGGCATGAAGATTAAGTACATGCGAAGTACGTCTGCAAGGAAGCAGCCAATGAAAGCTATTCTTATTACGTTTTTGTTCCTAGAAAATGGCTTAGTTATATGGGTGAAGAAATCTGTGCATATAACATTTTAAGTCCAGGGATATATAAGTCTTTGGCAAAAGTCACTTCAAAACTAAAAGGAAAATGCATATATTTTATTATTTGTGAAGAGTGTTCTACTCTTTTTGAGGCATTACATTTCTTTGGAGCAGGAAAGAATTTTTAATATTGTTTTCACACTTCTTTGGTAACAACAGCACCTGTTGTCATTAATTTCTGTTAGCTGGTGTAGTGTAGTATGCAAAGGGAGTGGTAGACCAGCATTCCAATTACACTCCACGTTCATTGAGTGCTTTTTTCATCCACTGCAGCTGTCAACAGTTTCACTCTTCTTTGTGTCAAGCACCAGGTTAGATACTTTACAGGAAATAATGCCATTAGTTTTTATACAGTCTTATTATCTCTAAAATTTTTTTTATCTTTTATTTATTTTTGAGAGAGAGAAAGACAGCATGAGCAGGGAATGGACAGAGAGAGAGAGGGAGACACAGAATTGAAGACAGGCTCCAGGCTCTGAGCTAGCTGTCAGCACAGAGCCTGACGCGGGGCTCAAACCCACGAACTGTGAGATCATGACCTGAGCCGAAGTCAGATGACGCTTAACCGACTGAGCCACCCAGGCGCCCCAGTATTATTATCTCTTGAGTTTATTGATGAAAGAACTAAGCCACAGAAGGTTAAATAACTTACCTAATGTCACAAACTATCAAACAGTGGTTCCAGGATTCAAATCAAGAAGCGAGACTCAAGTTTTAGCTCCATATTTTAAGCAACACCTCCTTTTAAAAAAATTGAAGTAGAGTCTACATACTATGTTATATTAGTTTCAGGTGTGCAACATAGTGATTCAATAATTCTATGCACTACGCTACGCTCCTACCAGAAAGTGTAGTTACCATCTGTCACGTGTTATTAAATATTGTCGACTATATTCCCTATGCTATATTTTTCATCCCTGTGACCTATTTTTTCTGTAACTGGAGACTTATACATTTTAATTTTCTTCCACTTTTTCCCTCTTCCTCTAACCTTCTCTCCTCTGGTGACTACCCATTCTATATATTTTTGATTCTGGTTCTGTTTTTTATTTGTTTATATGTTTGTTTTGTTTTTTAGATTCCACATATAATTGAAATCATATAGTATTTGTCTTCCTTGTTTGACTTATTTCACTTAGCATAATACACTCGCCCATGGCCCATCCATACTGTGGCAAATGGCCATGTCTCATTCATTTTTATGGTTAAGTAATACTCCAGTGGTGTGTGTGTGTGTGTCTGTGTGTGTGAGAGAGAGAGAGAGAGAGAGAGAGAGAGAGAGAGAGAGAGAGAGATTCTCTTTATCTATTAATTTATCAATGGACATTTAGATTTATTCCATACACAGTAAAACCTTGGTTTGCAAGTATAATTAGTTCTGGAAACATGTTTGTTATCCAAAGCACTTATATATCAAAGTGAATTTCTCCATAAGAAATAATGGAAACTCAGATGATTTATTCCACAAACCAAAAATATTCATATGAAAATGTTTACAATATTGTGATATAATACAAAATAATAAATAAAATACAAAATATAAAGAAAAATAAGCGTATTAACCAGCACTTACCTTTGAAAGCCGTAGTGGTTGGTGTGAGGGATGAGAGAGAGGAGAGTTAGTGTGTAGGATGACTTTGACCATCACTAACGGGATCACTGCTGTCCATTGGCTCAAGGAAATCTTTTTCTTTTTCTGCAACTTTAGCAAAGAACCTAGCTATCCAGTGACACTTGCTTTTGCCTCCTTTTGAGGATTTTGTGGAAATGTGACAGTGCATTGTTGTTAAACAGATTCACTGCTTGCTCTGCTACAGTCTTATTCAGATGGTGCTTTCTATTTTTACACAATTTTGCACCGTTGCCCACATGTTACACGTCTCCTTAATCTCATCTGAAGTGAGGGGCTGCTCTGCCTTCTCCTCCTCCTCCTATGCAGACAACATCTCCTCCATAACCTCTTGCCATTGCTCGAGATGCAGATCCATCAGTTCATCAGCGGTCAGCTCCTGGCCATGTCCCTCACCAGCTCCTGAATGTCATCCTTATTCACCTAGGGTCCTATGGCCTTCCCCCAAGGGTACAGTTTCATTGACAATTGGCAGCTCTTGTTCATGAGCTATTCCTTCCAAGTCATCCAAGTACACAATCAGGACACAGTTTTCTGCAAGCAAAATTGAGGGTTCTCTTGGTGAGCCCATCCCAGACTTTATCAATGACCTTGAGGCAGTTCATAATGTGGAAGTAATTTTTCTCTTGGAGGTTAAGGTTTGTTCCTTCAATCACTTCAAAGCATCACTGAAGTGCTTTGGTGTCAGGGTTTTTAAAGTTCTAAATGACCCGCTGATCCATGGGCTGGAGGATTGGAGTGGTACTGGGAGGAAGAAACTTGACCTTAATGAATTCGAATTCTTCTAAGTCATCCTCAAAGCCTGGAGGATGAGCATGAGCATTACCCATAATCAGCGAGGCTTTGAGTGGTAGATTCTTCTCTAAAAGGTATGTATTCACCGGAGGACCAAAGGGCTTATTGATCCACTCAATGAACAAGTTATGAGCCACATCAGCCTTGCCATTGGACCTCCCCCTGTTTACCTCTCTCTTCTGCATTTTCCGAAGGCTCATAGGTTCTTGAAATGGTATATGAACAGGCGCTTGACTGAAGTTTCTGCTTTCATTGACACAAAACAAGAGGGTGAGACAGTCTTTCATGGGCTTCTGACTGGGCATTGCATTCTCTCTTCTGTAATGTAGGTCCTCTTTGGCGTCTTTTTTCAAAAAACATCCTGTCTATGACAGTTAAAAACTTGCTTCAGCAGGTAACACTTGGAAACCATGAGCTTCTGGAACTCCTCAGCTGCCTTAGTGTCTGAACTTGCAAACACTATGGCTGCCACTTCTGTTAAAGTTATGAAATCACCCCTGCTTGATTTGAAGACTCCTTTGTTTTCTATTGGCACACCTGGTAGTTTTCTTACGAGGTTGGTTACAAGGCTTTTACCTTCCTACAGATGACGTTTTCAGTCACAGCATCACCTGCTAGTTGCTTTTCATTTATCCAAACCAGAAGAAACTTTTCTGAATCTTCCAGAACACGTGGCCATTGCTTTGATGTTCTTGTGACCCTTTTGCTGCTCTATCTCCCTTACTTCTTCTTCAATATAGTGCAAATTGTGAATGTAGAATTCTTATAAAATCTTGCGATTTTAGCCACTCACATGCCTCATTCATATTTCTCAATGATTTCCTTCTTAACTTCCACTGTAATCATCTTCTTCACCTCACCACCTTTCCTTTCAACCTCTTTCTTCATGGGGGCCATTGTAAATGCTCACACAGGTGTTGACTACAGCACAGCATTAATAAACTGTTATCATGTATTGTATTTAATGTAACTGGCAATAAGGTAGCAGAGGAAAGGGGCTATGACCCTGACCTATAATGAAGCAAAGCATTCCTACGCTCACTCTTGTATGGAAAAGCAAATGGCTGTCCATAGGTGCTTTGAAGTGACCAAAAAAAAAAAAAAAAAAAAACTAGTGCTAGTTGTGGGCACCTTCCAACATTCTGAAAAATCACTGATGTCTGCCAAAAACTGCAGCCTGAGACAATCACCCACAACCCCACATCCACCCCCCATCCCCCACAGAGAGAGGGAGGGAGAGAGAGAGAAGAACCATTGGCTCAATCATAATCATGTGATGTTCAGCATCATATACTACTTCTATTGTAAGACATCACTCATTTATCAAGTTAAAATTTATTAGAAATCTTTGCTCATCTTGCAGAACAAGTCACTCACAATCCAAGCTTTTACTGAGTTGGTTAACGTAAACAATGCTGCGATTACCATAGGGGTTCATACACCTTTCCACGGTAGTGTTCTGTTTTTGGAGGGTGAACACCCTTGCTTTCGAAACCATGCACTCATCCCACAGTTCAGGAGCCCAGAAGATCCCAAGCTCTAAACTGTTGTTGGCCTGCAGAGAGCATGTATTCAAGGCCTAGCAACTTGTGTCTAAGGGAAGGCCCACTGAAGACCAATTTTTATCCTGAGAACAGCAAGAGGAAATCTGGTGAAATTGCTCCTAAAATGGACACGTGTCATTCGGCTAGCCCTGTGTCTCTTCTTTTCTTATACTAAACACATTCTTCCTGGAAACCAATTGTGGAAAGAGGGCATAGTGCCTTTTATCTCTGTTAGGTAAGTGGTGAAAAGAAGAGGTTGTTTGCAGAAACCCATACCCTATTAACCCAGGAACTTCAGGGGGGTGAGTTCAGTTCTATGCTTGACCAAGAGCAGAACATTAGTTTGTTTTAAGCAGATTTGTGAAGGAAAATTACTTCCGAAGATTGGGCCTCAATCATGTGGGGCAGGTTGCTGTTAGGGTCCAGGAGGATTGTGATTGGGCCCAAAGTCATATTTAAAGGCTCCCTTCCGTCTCCCTAATGAATGAACCAAGGGCTGGCTTATACTCAAAGCATAGGAGTATTAAAACTTTAACCCGAAAATTACTTAAGAAGACTTTATATATGTTTACATGTGTACGTGTGTGTGTCCACGTGACAGTCTAAGTGCATGCATGATTTGTGTCATTTTAGCTACTGGTCTTGGTGAGAAATAATGTGGGACCAGCCTTAGGAAGCTCTAAAATCACTGGTTTTGAAACAGTGAGTAGTGCTCAGTAGACCTATCTTATGAGGTCAGCACCCTGGTCCTGTGTCCTGTGGTCGAAGAATGAGGAAGCAGAGGCACCAGTGGCTCCAGTGCAGGGAAACTGAGCGCAGAGAAGCGATGTGCGGCCCCGCTGGCCAGTCTGAGGCGGGCTGGCCCTAAGTCCGAGCTGACATTTAAAGTCTAAACAGGAATAATCAGGTCTGAACACAGTCATTTTTATAGGTCACAAGTAACCACATAACAGGAATTTGTATAGTTCAACATAATCACGAAGGTGATAATATCCAGAGAGAGGATAAACCTAGAGAAGAAACAGGACTGTGGTGCCACCACTGCCCTGTTCCCGCCGTTGGGAACGTGATCAGACGGAGCCAATGGTTCTCTCTCTCTGTCTCTCATTCTCTCTCTCATTTTCTTTCACACCTGGACTGTGGGTCATCATCTCCTATGCTCAATGCTTGGTCTCAGGCCACGGTGTTTGGCAGAAATCAGTGATTTTTCAGAAGGTTGGAAGGTGCCCACCACTGGCACTAGTGTATTTTGTGTCACTTTGAAGCACATATACATACTGTCTAGTCTTTTGCTTTTGCGCACAAGAGTGAGATTAGGAATTCTAGGTCAGGCTGCCTGCAGACATAGCCCCATTCCTCTGCTGCCTTACTGCCAGTTACATTAAATACAGTAAATGACAAGAGGATATTAATACTGTGCTGTAGTCAACGCCTGTGTGAGTGTAAACAATAGCCCCCATCCAGAAAAAGGTGGAAAAGAAGCAGGCTGGCGTAGCCATGGGACATGCCCTCCTCCACAGCCCTGGCGCTCTGCCTCACCTCTCTCCACAGCATGTGCCCTAGGAAGCCAGTTGCTCTTTGCATTGGGAACGGTTTTTGTTCCCACTGAGCTGTGAGGAGAAAGAGCCTTTCTTCCAACGCTGAGGGAAGGTTAAGGTTTCCTGGGCCATAAGAAACTGGAAATGGGAGGAGCCAGGGGGGAAAGCCACACCCTTAGCAGTTTCTTTCTGGGGCAGAAGATAAGGAATTAATCATAAGATATATTTTCTAAGTTTAGCACCTCCCAAGACCCCGTAGAAAGTTTGGAATGTACCAAATGTCAAGAAGCAGGTGGCAGTGAACTCACGGGTGAGGCATTGGATAGACACATGTCTCCACCATGGATACAGAGGACATTTTTTCCTATGGGATCCATAATATGTAAATTAATGTTCTTGTCAAAAGCATGGTATTTGAGTAATTCTAATTTCCAACTGTTAGGTAACTGACTTGTTATTGCTTTGCATTTCATGAACTCAACTTTTGTGTTCTGCCTTCTAAGGAGCTGCAACATCCCAAGGGCTGTTATATTTCCTTGCATTCCCGTTTTCTAAGAAAGAAGAATGTGAAACAAATTTTAGTGCCAGCACTGAGGAGGGAATTTATTTGCCACAATCTTTAAATCCTCATAAAGATCTTTGGAAGGCAGTGTTGTTACAGTTGCAGATACTTGGGATTCAGACAGATGAAGCGTTGTGCTTTATCGCCACAAGTAGGAGAGCCAGGATGCACGTCCTGGTCTGCACAGACGCGGCCGCACCACCTCACACCGTCTCTGGGACAGCCTCCCGTGTAGAGGAAGACGCTCCTTAAGTGTTCGCTGGTCATGTGACCCAACTTTCCCTTTATTTGCTTCTCGACGCACCTGGTTAATGATATTCGAACCTTCTCGCGTGTGCAGATTATCCTGAGAGCAAGTACATAGCACAATGCACCATCTCTTTATGTTTAGTCCCTGGTAAACATATAAGGCCATAGGCTTGTAGTCCAGTTAAGAAACACTGTGCTGGCCCAGACAGAAAGAGCAGGGGACCCCAGCTCTGAGAGTTACACTGGCTTATTAATTTTTCAAATATGATGAAGTACTCTCAGTGCATCTATATAAAATAAAAGTGGCAAATGTTATCAATGGGAAGTATATTTTCTCCACAATCTGCCAGCAGCCCTCTGTAATGAGGACCACAACTGGGGGAAATTTGTAGGGGAATCTTTAGGCTTTCAAAGTGGCTCACCAGGGTTTCATTCAGTATCACTAGCCAGCCTTGTCGATTTGACAAAGTAAATCTGCTTTCCTCGTGAAACTGACTGAATGGTCTTTTATGTGAGAGCCCTACTGACACCCAGAGGGAGAGACTTCCTCAGGCCTTTGAAGAGGCAGACCTAGGAAAATCCAACGAAGGACCCAAGCCTGACAAGTGTGGAAAGGTGGCTTCCTGTTGAAAACAGTTTTTGAAAACCATCTTTGATAAAGATGGCTGTCTCTGAAAGGTATATTCAAACTGACCACCATCATTCTTAGATTCAAAGAGAAACAAACCAAATTCCTTCCTTCCTTAGTTGAAGTCCTGAAGAGGATTCTAACGTGACCATGTAAGTAAATGTCAGTGCCCTACTATTCTGCACCCCCTCTAAGTGGGATGGAAGATAAAGCCGGTAGAGAGATGTGAACAGCTTCTCACCATGAGCAGTCTTCTTGTCTGCATTTGATCTTCTGTGCCACCAAAAGGGTCTGAGCATTGAGCCAGGGTGCAGTTTCCTGCTCTGCTTCCATATCCACCTGTTAGCCACCATCCCTATACACACTTTTCTATCTTCCCTAAATATATCCCCTTTTGTTTTTAATATGTATATTTGTAAGTGTTTATTTTGAGACAGAGGGAGAGAGAGGGTGCGCGTGTGGGTGCACACATGCACATGAGAGAGCAGGGACGGGGCTTAGAGAGATGGCGGGAGAGAGAGAATCCGCACACGGTCAGCACAGAGCCCTGCCCAGGGCTCAGGCTCACACGCTGTGAGATCATGACCTGAGCCAAATCAAGAGCTGAAACCTTACCATGTGCCTCTAAATATAACTTTTTTTAATCGGCTTGAGACATATTTCCATTATTAGGTAGATATTTTTGCTCTCGGGGACCCAGATATTTCTAAACTAAAAGCTTTCTGATCTTTTAAGAGTGTTTTTTGATTTGGTTTTTGTTTTTGAGGGTTTTTATTGTTTTGTGTTTTGTTTTTTTTTTTTTGGAGCTCGAATTCTTTTTTGGCTTCTCCAACTTTGTAACTGTATTGTGAATTTCCAAATACATCCCCATGCCCATCTTATTTACATAAGTATGAATAAGTGAGGATGCTTGGAAAGAGAACCAGACATCTGAGGATAGAAAAACCACCTTTCTATTGTGCTTTTCAATTTGATCGTGATGGATGAGCCATTCAGTTGTCTTAGTATCTGGCTTTGGATCATGGTCAGATAAAAAGCATAATAATCATGGCTGTCATCTTCCCATGGCTGAGATAAAGCCAGCTGGACATGGGAAGAGGCCGGATGCAGAATTCCCTGGGGTTCTCTCTCATCACCCGTGCCCAGGAGTGAGTGTGTGTCTCTCTACGTATGCACACATGTGAATATCTCAATTCACATTTTTAATGTTTATTTATTTATTGATTTTTAATTTTTTATGTCTTTATTTGTTTTTGAGAGACAGAGAGAGACATTGCAAGCAGGGGAGGGGCAGAGAGAGAGGGAGACACAGAATCCAAAGCAGGCTCCAGACTCTGAGCTGTCAGCACAGAGCCCAACACGGGGTTTGAACCCACGAACCATGAGATCATGACCTGAGCCGAAACCGGACGCTTAACTGACTGAGCTGCCCAGGTGCCCCAATGTTTATTTATTTTTGGGAGAGTGACAGACAGCACACAATCAGGGCAGGGGCAGAGAAAGAAGGAGACACAGAATCCGAAGCAGGCTCCAGGCTCCAACTTGTCAGCACAGAAGCCTGATCCGGGGCTTTAACTCACAAGTTGCGAAATCATGAGCTGAAGTTGTAGGCTTAACCACCTGAGCCACCCAGCTGCCCCATGAATATCTCAATTTAAGTGACAGGAATACTAAGAAAGTGTACCTTCCTGTAATATATAGAATGTAATAAGTACCTGTCTAGCTAAGCAATTCAATGACTTAGCCACCAAACGATCTCATCCAAACATCTGAAATGATGTGCATAGGAAAACATAAAAAACATAGAGCATAAAAAATGTTTTAGAATCTATATCCTATTTAACTTAGAGTATTCAGATGACAAGCTTCATGTCCTCTAGCCACAGAGATTAGGTCAAGCCTTATTGATCAGCTGGATGAGCATCACTTCCTGAATCGGGATTTTAGTAACGGTTTGCTTTAGTAGAATGCAGTCCAGCTAGTAGGGGCTGTAAAATCTGTAATGACACTTTCCTGAGCTACTTTGTTTGGGGGAATTAGAGTGATACAAGATGATAAGGACAAAGGCAAGGTTTTCAATTAAGAAGTGATCAACAACCGAGAAAGAGACAGACACTGGACCACAGGTTGCCATCCACTGTTGGTTGGGAACCCCCTTCAGGCAGCCACTTGCCTGCACGGCCTAGGACGTGGGAGGGTGAGTTCTCATTGCCATCCCTGATGGCGGTCCCAGAAAGTGAGAGGCACGATGGAACTCAGGCGGGGTGCTGGTGTGTTGTTCCTGGGTCATCAACCAGGACAGTTACTGTGTTCCCCAGGGAACGCTTGCCGTGTCTGAAGACACGGTCAGGTGTCATGAAGGGAGGGGTGCTAGTGACATCTAGTGTGTGGAGGCCACGATGCTGCTAAACACCCCGCAGCGGACAGGCCGGCTTCCTGTCCCCAACACAGAAGTCGCTGCCCCGTCTTCAGAGGGCCGAGCCTGAGAAATCCTGGGATCGTTTGTGGAAGGGGCTATTAGGGCAAAGGACCCAGTCAAGGGTGGGCAGTGAGGACACAAAGCAGGGCAAGGGATTGTCTGCCACAGGGCCTCACACGCTCTGAGCGGTGGGCACGTGGCCAAGTACGCGGGTCACAACAGAGAGCACAGATTCTGGAATGATAACCCCCCTTTCACAGTAAAGCTGGCGAGCAGCCCTATTTCAAGGGGACATCACAAGGAGGCTAAAGCTCTGAATTGGTAAATCCTATACTGAAATGAAATGTTACTACTTAGACAGGAAAGACTAAGAAGTTCAGTGAGTAACGATGGGCAAAAAAAAAGTGTGAGGCTCCCAGAGGCAGTGAGCCTTCGCCAGATGTGAGCAGGAAACTTCTGGCCAGATAGAAGCTATTCTGTTAGACCCTTTAGTTTGGGTTTAGTCAGTGAGGAGGGGCTGAAGTTTTATGGGAAACCACTGTGTGGCATTCATGGTTACCGTATACAACTTATGGGAGTAGGGAAGTTTGGAGAACTGGTGTGAGTCTGAAAGCAGGGGCCACAATGGGTGTGGTCACGTAAAGCCGGCACCAGGGGTCCCCCGGTTGTGTGAGCGGGTCAGCGTCAGCAGTTCTGAGTCGCTGGGATTTGGTCTGTTTGGGTGAATCAGGCCTTGCATGACTGAGCAGCCAATAATGCTACCTCACTATTTTAATAAATTTTACTTGAAGAGAATATTTAATATATTTGAAAAAGATGAAGCATAATGACTTTGAATTATATGGTGTTTTATAAATATAACTTTACTGGCCATTTTTATATGAATTCAAACAACAAATTCACCGAGTTGCATATTGAAGTGATTTGACAATGATGCATACTCTAAGGTTTCTAATCTTTGCACTTAAGAATCAATTTGAGAGGTACAATTCATCCTCCTGGCTTTTTCTCCCTGAAAAGCTTTCCTCTCTCTCTCATTTCCATCACAGATTAGGCTTCTCTGTGCCAGAGGAGCATCCACAGATGTTGCAAAAGCTGAGGGGTTCAGAAGCTGGTGTCAGCAGCTGGGGCTGGGCATAAAGGTGCAGAGATCCAGGGAGGAGGGCCAGAGCAGCAGGCGTGGAGAGGAGGGCCAACCCCGGATTTCTAGAGCTGTGCATGTGGGTGGGCGATCCCTCCTTGAGTCCCAGGAAGTTTTTTGGCCATGAGCACACCCTATATATATATCTGGTGACATTGTTCCCACAGGGATCTTTCTACAAATGCTGACGAAGATTTCTGAGACATAAAAAAACTAAGGAAAAGAAAGGAAGGCTCTTGTAAGTTTGGGTTAGGCCAGCAGTCAGGGCAAAGGAAAGCACTGGTTCTCAGTGTAGTCCCCTGAGACTGAGCACCTGTAGGACCAAGGCATTCATCAGGGTGGGAAGACCATTTTAAAAAGTGCAGACAAGTTAAGAGGGAAACCTGGCAGCAATCATCCAGGGGTGCTGAAAGGTCTGGGTGCTGTTGGTTCTGCAGTGGTGGACAGAGGCAGTGACCTCATTTTCAGTCACCGACAGCCTTGGTGCCAAGGATTAATTGTCTGGAGTCCCTGGGTCTTGGCAGGGAGGGAGAATGACTCTCCTTTTGCTTCAGCAATCGGGGTAGTTGTGTGAGTCCAACAGATTAGGAAAAACAGAAATGTGGCAGGCATTAGGTAGTAGTCAGGAGAAACAGGTGCAGTACCCCTGGGGCATGCCTGGTGTCCCCTGCCTACTCACAGTTTCCATCCACATGCACCCCAATATGGGTGAAGCTTTCACATAAGGTCAAAACACAAGAGAGTTGTCTTCTGGACTGATGTCTGCTTGAGACCTACAGTTGCAGAGGTAGGTAGATATATATATATATATATATATATATATATATATATATATATATATATATATGATATATAGATAGATAATAG